>NC_064641.1:391214721-391517751 GCF_023864345.2 Schistocerca serialis cubense | reverse complement strand
AAATTTATGGCACTACAGCCGGGATCGTGTGGAATCCTTCGCGTGCTGCGCAGTGGAACATGGACTAGACACTCTGTCCGTACTGACTCTATGTCCTGCAACACTTGGTTCGCTTTAGAAGCATCTCACGTTGTGTGTGAAACTTCAAAGAAACATTAGTCTGAAGAAATGAAGACTAATATGTCTGAATTAAATAATCATCCTCCATCATAGATCACAGCAACTACAGCAATGAACATAGTAGGATCACCATTCGGTACTTCTTATGGAACTCGAGATGATGTTGCGTAGTTATGAGCACATATAAATTTATTTTAAAGGCCTTTAATTCTATGTATTAGATCTGACAAGCTGGAATTTTTTGTGACAGCTAGCTCTTGCCTGTGATGGACTCACAGATGACACAAGAATAGTATAATAAATATATTTTAACACACGTCACATTGGAACTAGTCGCTGAAATTCTCTTATTATGTCGCCATTCTATCGATGGTATTTGTTTCCTCTACACAAGATTGCTTTGATATTTTGTGGGGTCTTCTAATGAAAAGATTTTTTACCCAAACAGGTTGCGTCACTGGTGTAGAGTCGCCACTGCATTATTTTTTTACTCAAATTATTATTTATCACTACTGCTCAATCGTTTTATATTTCACATCGTAAGTATTTTTATTCCTTGCAGAATGGCATTATCTGAAAAATTGTGACAGTGTAAAAACTAAATGACGCAGTAATTTTGACAAATATCGGTAACTTTAGATTAATAATAGAACTTTATGCTGCACACGGCACAAACGAACAATGCTTTGGCGAATCTAAACAGAACTGTTACACATACTAATAATTACATAATCCGTAGATCATTTACGTGTCTCATTTCAGAATAAAAACAGTCTTGGTTGCGTATCAATGACGCGTTTCACCCTTTCGGAGCATCATCAGATGGTGAAAAAGTAGCTGGATATGTAACCCATCCACCACAAAGCCATATAAAATGGAAAATGGACGCGACAGTAAATGGATATGTAATCCATCCGTCATTTACATGTCTTGATCGTAATTACGGATCAGTTTACAGGCTAATAATATACGATTCATTTGTGGGTGTGACTATATTCTGGTAAATTTACGAGTTCCTAAATAACATCATGTCTCTAATTTAAGAAGAATGAACTTCTTAATGTTTAATACTACTCGTGTAATAAGTGGAACCATTAATTATTATTTTTCTGCAACACATGCTATCAGATTTGAATAAATATTTGCCTAAGGAATAGTGGAACCCTGTTTGTTAGAGTTCTGATGTGGGAATGTACAGAGTGGACCTTAAGTCAGTTCGGTGCAATAACACCAAACAAATGAAAATACAAATTTATTATAAACACAAATATACATGTAACTTCAATGAATCTGCTATTTCATATATTACTGTAATTCTCCGGAACTTGCAGTGAGAATAATTGTAAATGTGATCTGTGTGTTCAGCCTACATCTGAAATATCGTTATACATGAGAACGGAAACACTGAGTACAACATTAGCGATAGGAAAGAATCTGGAACAGCAAATGCGAATGCGTTAATCGAGGCTAGTGAAGATGTAGGTCTAAGAATAAGTGAAGACAAAACTAAATACCTGATTACTACTAAAATTCCAACAGCAGTAGATCAGGACATGCAGTTTGAAAAAGTGAGCACATTTAAGTATCTAGGCGTGGACATCACTTCGAGAAATGAGATTGAATCTGAACTGAAGAAGAGATTACGGGCGGGAAATGCGTGCTACTTCTCACTGAATAGATTACTTTCATCACGGATATTGTCTAGGAATTTAAAGATTAGAATATACAAAACTATTATTCTACCAGTTATGCTGTATGGGTGTGAGACTTGGTCTCTCACTGTGCAAAATGAAAAGCCGTTTCGAGTATTTGAAAACAAAATTTTGAGGAAAATTACGGAGCAAAAAGGGATGACATTAGCGGAGAGTATCGAAAACTGCATAACGAAGAGGTTCACGAACTCTATTCAAGCCCTGACATAATCAGTATTATTAAATCACGTAGGCTGCGATGGGCGGGTCACATAGCTCGAATGGATGAGGGCAGGGCGGCGCGCAGAGTACTGGTAGGGCACTGAGAGGGAAAACGTCCTGTGGGGAGACCGAGCGTAGGTGGGAGGACAATGTAAGGCTGATTTGAGGAGCCTAGGTATTGAAGGTGAATGCAAGGAAATAGCCCAAGACAGGGTCAGATGGCAAAAACACGTTGCTGCGGTAATGGACTCTCGAGTCCGGTGTGACCAGTGTGTGTGTGTGTCGGTGTGTGTGTGTGTGTGTGTGTGTGTGTGTGTGTGTGTGAGGTCTGTTAGGTGCATTACCGTTCAATTTAAAGTCATACTGGCTGTTACTCTACCTAGACTGCTCGTCAAAATGTACCAACAGGTTGGTCAGAGAGAGCTGTGATGATAGTGTACCTACAAACACGTTGCAAGATTAAATAAATTAAGCAACTTAACAAAAAATTGTGATTTATAGCGGGTTCTGAAAACCTATGTTTAAAGCATTAATGTTCGTTCAGGGCTTCCGGAAATCACGATATACTGGTATCGAGAATTTCGGAAAGCATTTGACAAGGTGCCCCACTGCAGGCTGTTAACAAAGGTACGACCATACCGAGTAAGTTAACAGGTATTTGAGTGGATCGAAGACTTCTTAAGTAATATAACCCAGTATGTTGTCCTCGACGGCGAATTTTCTTCGGAGACGAGGGTATCGTCAGGAGTGCCCTAGGGAAGCATGATGGGAAAACTTTTGTTCTCTATATACATAAATGATTTGGCGGACAGGGTGGACAGCAATCTGCGGTTGTTTGCTGATGATGCTGTGGTGTACAGTAAGGGGTCGTCGTTGAGTGACTGTAGGAGGATACAAGATGACTTAGGCATATTTCTAGTTGGTGTGATGAACGGCAGCTAGTTCTAAATGTGGAAAAATGTAAGTCAATGCGTATGAGGAGGAAGAACAAACCTGTTCAAAAAATTTGGGAAATCTTATGGGACTTAACTGCTAAGGTCATCAGTCCCTAAGCTTACACACTACTGAACCTAAATTATCCTAAGGACAAACACACACCCATACCCATACCCGAGGGAGGACTCGAACCTCCACCGGGACCAGCCACACAGTCCATGACTGCAGCGCCTGAGAACGCTCGGCTAATCCCGCGCGGCAACAAACCTGTAATATTCGGTTACAGTATATAACTAGTCGTCTAAATATCTGAGCTAACGTTACAAAGCGATATGAAATGGAACGATCGTGCGAGAGCTGTGGTAGGGAAGGCGAATGGTCGACTTCGCTTTATTGGGAGAATTTAGGAAAGTGTTCAAAAATGGCTCTGAGCACTATGGGACTCAACTGCTGAGGTCATTAGTCCCCTTGAACTTAGAACTAGTTAAACCTAACTAACCTAAGGACATCACAAACATCAATGCCCGAGGCAGGATTCGAACCTGCGACCGTAGCGGTCTTGCGGTTCCAGACTGCAGCGCCTTTAACCGCACGGCCACTTCGGCCGACTTAGGAAAGTATGATTCACATATAAGGGAGACCGATTATAGGACGCTGGTGCGACTTATTCCTGAGTAATGCTAGAGTGTTTGGGATACATACTAGGTCGGATTGAAGAAAGACATCGTAGCAATTCAGAGACGGTCTGCTAGATTTATTACCGGTAGGTTTGAACAACACGCAAGTGTTACAGGGAACTTCGGGAACTCAAATGGGAATCCCTGGAGAGAAGGCGACTGTCTTTTCGAGAAACGCTATTGATAAAATTTAGAGAACCGGCATTTGGAGTTGACTACTGAACGATTTTACTGCCGCCAACATACATAGCGCTTAAGGACCATGAAGATAAGATTCGAGAAATTATGGCTAATACGAAGGCATACAGACGGTCGTTTCTCCCTCGCTCTATTTGAGAGTGGAACGGGAAAGGAACTGACTAATAGTGGCAAGTAGTTGACTTGCAGAGTATCTATGTAGATGTAGAGTGTGGAGGAGAAACTTGAGTCTCGTTCCCATGATCTGGTTAAGTTGGTTCATCTCGGGGTTCAGTTGTAACCTCCCCACAAAATAAAATAAATAATATGAATAATGATTCTGATTTATTGTAACCTCAAAACAAAAAAATTCCTAAATCTCTCAACAGTAAAAAATTATAATTATGTCGTTCACATTCAGTGTAACGTCCCAATAAAAAAATAAATTCAGTAACCTAGTAACAAAACAATGCAACTAACCTCTCAATTAAATTGTCTCTCACTTATGACTTTTCAATAATTCACTGTGAATTTAACCTGGTAAATTTTGGACGACAGCAGTGCTGCGTCATGGCCCTGAAAGATCATTCTGAATAAAAAAAGGAAAAATTCTTACCTCAATGAAGTCGCCGGATATATCTGCTCTTAAAATAAATTTTCCCGGCACAGCTCTGTGCAATGCTGGCCGACCTATGTGTCATTTATGAAAGGGAGCAACTGATTTTTCTATTGCAACAATCGAGATGATCATGGATGGGAGAAATTAGTAAATTCTCTAAATTGAAATGAATGGTTGTTAAAAGTTACTTTTTTATGAGGAAGATTATTATTACGAGAGTTTTGAAACATTTACACGCTACTTGAGATAACATTACTACATATGCGCGAGGCTGCTTTTAACCTTATACAATAATACTCTGGCTCCGGCATCGCTGCACCGCGACCGGGCCAGCCAACACGATACACCAGAGCAGACTCCAGACTAGCAACAATTTACTGCTACAGCTACACAGTTCCTACTGCAGTCAACACTGCTCTCTGGTCAGAGACCCTGCATATCGCAGGCAGCGCATGAGCAATACATCGAAATTACATCTGCTCGGACCTCTTACACAGAGTGCGTCAGTATGGGCAGCTATGCAACGGCAGTTGCTTTTAATGTGCCACTGATAATTCTCATCGTGTTGTTTAACTGTGCGTCTAGGGTTTATTTGTGTGCGCTATTGAGCCACACAGGAGCGCGATATTCCGCAGCAGACAAGTCCATGGTGTGCATAGTTTCGGCAGCGGAGCTCCACGCTGTTCGGCACAGCTTATGTAGGATGCTGTTCCAATTTCGTGTCGTCGCTGCGTTGTTTTCCAGAGGCTTCTTGATGGACAGTGTCCGGTCCAATGTAGCCCCTAGCCATTAACGGTGCATGAGACCTCTTGCCAGTAAAAAGAGCTAGCGGATATAACAGTATACAAATTAGATAACCAGGAGCCAGGCAGAATGCAGAGTTGCTGCCATTCAATTCAGTTTTCTGTTGTAGCAATAAATGATCATTTTGGTACCTCTTCCATCCAACATACATGAGTTGGAACTTTAATAGTGACAACTATTTATTTACAGCTCGTACAAAATTGATACGTGTTTCAAAGTTTTACTGACCTAAAAGTAGTCACCAGCATTGTGTATAACTCTCTGCCAGCGATGTGGAATTCGTAGGATATTCTTAGCGGTGCCAGTTTTGTGTTGGCAGTTCGAGCGGCACGGTCTACTGCCCGACGAATTTGTAGCAGTTGTGAAGCGAATGCCGTGAAGTGTTTCTTTCATTAGAAATCGAGTTGAACTCACGAGGGCTTAAGTCAGGGGAGTGCAGTACGTGGTATAGCACTTATCAGCCTCATCAGTCAAACAAATCAGAAACAGCTTGCACTGTATGTGCTTGAGCACTGTCCTGCAAAATGATGGTCAGGTCCTGCTGAAAGTGTCATCACTTCTGTCTCTGAGCTGGTCATAGGTTATGTTCCAAAAATGAACAGCATAGAGACAGAAGTGATGACACTTTCTGCAGGACCTGACCATCATTTCGCAGGACAATGCTCAAGCATGTACAGTGCAAGCTGTTACTGATTTGTTTCACTGATGGGGCTGCTAAGTGCTACACCACGTACTGCGCTCCCGTGGCTTAAGCCCTCGTGAGTTCAACTCGATTTCTAAATTGAAGGAAACACTTCACGGCATTCGCTTCAGAACCTCTACAAATTCGTCGGGCAATAGACCGCGCAGCTCGAAGTGTCAACACAACTGGCACTGCTAAGAGTATCCTACGACTTCCACATCGCTGTCAACGGGTTATACACAATGCTGGTGACTACTTTGAAGGTCAGTAAAAGTTTGAAACATGTATCTATTCTGTACGATCTGTAGGTAAATAGTTGCCAGTATTAAAATTCCAAACCTCGTAAATAAAATATTCCTCTTTACTTATATAATTGAAACGATTAACCTCCTACTCAGTCGAATACACCTCATTTCCCTTCTCTCCACAGTAAGGGGGGTAGGACGTCAAACGGGCAGACTTTGAGCAGGAGAGGCACCACACGAGATTTTAATTTCCACTGTCCATACTTTTACAAATAAATTCATAAAACTTTGTCAACATGACCAGGAGGGATTCAGAATTCACACTCTTAGCAATGTATGTTCAAAAAATAACAAAATAAATTTTTTTTTACGTGTGAAATTTCATCATTTTTTCACTCACCATTGGCTGCATTTGTTGCTATAGGTACACTTTTCTTTAAAAGTCAGAGAGATACTTCGATGAATGTTGCACAGCACACAAGCCATACTTACAGGTGTATGAAACTCTAGAATTTTCCAAATCTATTTTAAAACCTGTGGTAAAAATTGAGATAATTAACCATAAAATTTGAGTTTTTTATAAACATGAAGTTTAAAATGTAACAGGTCATTCATTTTTCATTAATTAAATAAATTCTAGAGTTTCATACACCTGTAAGTAGGGTTTGTACGCTGTGCAAAATTCATCGAAGAATCTCTCTTACTTTTGAAGAAAAGTGTACCTATAGTAACAAATGCAGCCAATAGTAAGTGAAAAAATGATGAAATTTCACACGTAATAAAATTATTTTGTTATTTTATTTCACTTACATTGCTAAGAGTGTGAATTCTGAATCCCTCCTGGTCATGTTGACAAAGCATTATGAATTTCTTTGTAAAAGTACAGACAGTGGAAATTAAAATGTCGTGTGGTGCCTCTCCTGCTCCAAGTCGGCCCGTTTGACATCCTACCCCCTCCCCCCCCCCCCCACACCCCCCTTAAATTTCTTCGTCCACATTAACCAATCTTTTTAAAAGTATTTAAGAACCTGACGACAAAATTCGATTCAAAAACTGTTGCTCATTCCACGAGAGCGAATGACGACCGTGGAAGACGAAATCTGGCAGCTAGAACCGTATTTCCGGAGTCGATATTAAAGTGTTTGCACGACCAACCGGGAGCGCTATTTGGAAACCGGAGTAGGGAAACCGGATTTCGGAGCGCTATGTAATAGTCGAATTACTATACTGATGTCGTGTTCGGTCCGTTTTTCCATTCACGGGCCGTGGCTTGCTGCGTGAAGTTGCAGTCGCTGCTGCTACTGCAGACAGATTTGGCGCCTAGCGGCAGGCACGCACGCATGCGTGGCCTTCGCACGTGGCACACAGTCGGGGCGGCTGCGTGGCGTGGCGCGGCGCGGTCTGGCTCTTTGTCCCACCCCAGCCGTCAGCCGTCTACTGCCTGTGCACGCTTCTTGCAAGCTCTCGTTACCGCCGCGAGCACAGCGTGTACTCGCAGTCCACTGCTGGTCTCGTCCATAACGGCATCCGAAAAAATTTGTCCAGTGAGGGAAAAAAACTAAAAATCCCCTTTTGATAAAAATGAGTTCGTCAATTTCGCGACGTGTTATGCCATAATAACTAACACTTACCTCTCTTTCGAACCTACGGTAACAAATCTAGCAGCCTGCATCTGATTTGCTCCGATACCATCCGTGGCGAAATAAAACAAAAAAAAAATAAATTTATTGATACATTGAAAAGAGGCAAAATTATGGATATGGAACTGTAAATTTAGAATTTTTGAAAGGCCTTTTTACTGACTGTATTGACCGGCTTGAATGCGAACAAATTCAGTGCTGTGTGAAATTTGCCTGTAACATAATTTACCATTCCGATTAATTACATTTTTGAATTCTACGTCATTGTTGATTTATTCAGTTCTCACCTTAGAATTCGTCCTTCTGCCACAACATTAATTCATTAGTCGCCATCGATGTTCTTCTCTTTGTTGACCGTATCTTCCTGAGTCGGCATCGGTTCACTTCACGAAGACGTTGGAAACCAAGGAATACAATGCTACGTCGCTTTAAATAATTCTCGTAAAACTTAGATACTTCTCACTATTTTTTATTCACAACACAATAAGACTTGCTCTGCTCGTCACACAAACCATAAATACTAACAAGATGGCTGCCCTTCCGCACACACCAAAAATTACGTCCATCCCCTACAAGGTAACAATCGAAAGTGTCTCTATCTCCTTCTTGGAGTACGAAACAAAAGAGATTCCAATATGAACATTACAGAGATTATATTCTACATCCCTCTCAATTTAATCTTTGGCGCAGCCTTTAAGGTATTGTATATCTCTGCGTCGGGATGTGTCATTACACATCCTTCAATCCGACTTGGTGCGAAATCCAAGAGACTCCAGCATTACTCAAGAATAGGTCGCACCATCGTTCTATATGCGATCTCCTTTACAGGTGAATCCCTCTTTCCTAATATTCTCCCATTCGCCTTCCGTACCACAGTTCTCAAAAGCTCGTTCCATTTCATATCGATTTTTAACGTTACCCAGATATTTAAACTATTTGACTGTGCCAAGCAGGACGCTACTACATGTTTGTTCTTCCTATTTATCGGCATTAAATTACATTTTTTCACATTTAGAACTAGCTGCCATTCATCATACCAACTAGAAATTTTGCCTAAATCATCTTGTATCCTCCGAAAGTCACTTAATGACGACACCTTACCGTACACCACAGCGTATCAGCAAAAAACCGCAGATTGCTGCCGACCCCGTCCGCCAAATCATTTATGTACACGAGAGCAGCGATCATGAAACTTCCTGGAAGATTAAAACTGTGTGCCGGACCGATACTCGAACTCGGGACCTTTGCCTTTCGCGGGCAAGTCCACAGTTTTAACCTGCCAGGAAGTTTCGTATCAGCGCACACTCCGCTGCAGACTGAAAATCTCATTCTGGAAACATCCCCCAGGCTGTGGCTAAGCCATGTCTCCGCAATATCCTTTCTTCCAGGAGTGCTAGTTCTGCAAGGTTCGCAGGAGAGCTTCTGTGAAGTTTGGAAAGTAGGAGACGAGGTACTGGCGGAAGTAAAGCTGTGAGGACGGGGCATGAGTCATGCTTGGGTAGCTCAGATGGTAGAGCACTTGCCCGCGAAAGGCAAAGGTCCCGAGTTCGAGTCTCGGTGCGGCACACAGTTTTAATCTGCCAGGAAGTTTCATAGCAGCGCACATTCCGCTGCAGAATGGAAATCTCATTCTGGAAACAGCGGTCCTGTACACTTCCGTAGGGCACTCCAAACGATCCCCTCGTCTCTGATGAAAATTCGCCGTCGAGGACTTACTGGGTTCTACAACTTAAGAAGTCTTCGATCACTCACATATCTGTCAATTTATTCGATATGCTCGTACCTTTGTTAATAGCCTGCAGTTGGCCACCGTGTCAAACGTTTTCCGGACATCTAGAAGTATGGAATGTGCACGTTGCCCTACATCCGTAGTTCGCTCTATACAGTGGGAGAAAAGGGCAAGCTGAGTTTCGCACGAGCAGCGCTTCCTAAAACCATGCTGATTCGTGGACATAAGTATCTCAATGTCAAGAAAGTTTAGTGTATTCGAACTGAGAATATGTTCAAAGATTCTGCAACAAACCGAAGTCTGTAATTTTGCGGGTCCGTTCTTTCATCCTTCTCACATACTGGAGTGCCCTGCGCTTTTTCCAGTCGCTTGGGACTTTGTGCTGGACGAGAGATTCACGGTAAATTCAAGCTAGATGAGAGGCCAATGCCGTAGAGTACTCTTTGTAAAACCTTATTTGGATTCCATGCGGACCTGCTGATTTATTTGTTTTAAAATCTTTTAGTTGTTTCTCTACGTCAGGAATCATTATTACTCTGTCGTCCAGCCGGGAGTCTGTGCGATGATCAAATGGCTGTACGTTTGTACGATTCTCCAGTGTGAACGATTCCTTGAAGGTTAAATTTGTAACTTCGACTTTCGTTATCTTCAACTGCCTCACCATATTGGTCAATAAGGGATTCAATGGAAGCCTTAGACCAGATAACTGCCAGAACTTTTCATGAGTAACAAAGAAGCCCCCTGCATTACACCAGTCACACAAAACATGGACAACGTTTAACAGAATACGCACCAATCATGGCAGAAGCCGCTTCACAGAAGGGTTAAGGCTCTATCTCCAAAACGCGATACTTAAGTAGCCACTCAAACCGTTCGTCACATAATTACAGAATGGAAGTGTCGAAGATTCCCTGGTGGCAACGAACTACGCAATTGACTATTTTAATAACTTAGATGTGTCTTGTGTGTTAATTAAATAGCGACATACGTGACTGTCTGTACAGGGACTGTGTGTATAGGGGCCTGAAGATGGCATTAATGAGATGCCGAAATTGGTTGTCTAAATAAAGTAACTTCTCAAAACATACGGCAGTTTGGCGATTTTCCTTGGTAAAAAGGAATATGAAGTGTCTTAAGTTATTCGGAAATTTTGTAGCCGTTACAGATCTCCGAGATGTTAAAGCTGAATAATCTTCCACCAGTGACCACTTCGAATTTTTTCCCCCAAAGCGCGTAATTAAGGTTAGATAAGCGAACAGTTTCGAACGCTCTGACTGGCATGGATAAGTTTTGAAACATCTCTTCTTGTACAATAATCTCCATTTATTTCGTACGGTATCATTCTCCTCCTCCTCCTTACGAGTTCCTTGAAAATTGTAAGGAATAGAACCCTCTCTTTATTAAAAGTATTAAGCGCAGACGAAATCTAACGATTGATTAAAAAATTAAAAAAATTAAAAAATTGATCGGTATAGCAAATTCTGTTCGTGTGTAAAATGTCAACACAACAGCGGAAAACGGTTTCCGAAATTCAGTTTTCATCTTCCGGAAATTTTGTAGCACGAGAATGTAGTGCATGCTGTCTAAGCCAGAGATCAGCAACTTGTAGTACCCACGGCCCGTACATGTGTCCAGCTTCTCATCTGTAAGGGCTAAAGAAAGAAAAAATTAAAATCTAATAACTTTTTTGTTTTGCTTCAAACACTGTTATAAATTACCTTAAAAGAAACGGGTAATGGAGCTTAGTAAAAAAAAGGTAATGCATGTTTTTAAAGTGCAGTTTTATCTAAGAACAAAAATTACGAGCAAGGTATAAGGGAGCTCAGATGCAAACGTGACAGATGGCAAAACGTACGTAAACTGTTTATTATTTCAAAAGTAATCGCCATAGTTGTTAACACACTTATCCCACTTTGAGGTAGGGCCAGTGCCGTCATGGAAAACAGTTTGCGGTTGCCTAGGTAACTATGATTTTCCCAGGTGTGTACCTCTTTATCTGAAGCAAATTAACGACCACGAATGTCTTTCTCCAGGGCTTCAAAAACATGGAAATCGCACGGGGACAGTTCAGGACTGTATGGAGGATGTATAAGGGCTTCCCAGCGAAACTTCTACAGCTTCTACAGCGTAGTCGAAACAACCTTGGCAATATGAGGGCGGGCATTTTCCTGCAACAAAATGATGCCGTCCGTCAACACTCCTCGGCATTTAGACTTGGCGTGCTTCAATTTCTGCAATGTGTCCACGTGAACACGCGGACAAGTGAGGAATTCCCAGGTCTAAAGCGCGAATTCCGCCTGACGGTTTTATTGTGCGGCCGAGTAGCAATCGGACGGTCTTCTGCTGTCCCATGATCTCTAAGAGTCTGTGCAAGTACTACAAATCATGATCACTGGCTGCGGTGTTTCTGCTCCCTGTTCCCAGGCTAGTTAAGTGCTTCGTACCATACATAACGCAAATGTGTATCTAGAAAGTCTTTCTTTGGACGTTTAAATTTCTGGATACGATAATACAGTACCACGCTTCCAGTTCGTCTCTATTTTTCTGGTGCGACCTGATAGTGGAGCAGATATTCTAGAATTGATATGTTCTCAAACTCTTCACAGTTATGTACCGATAAGAATAGTGGAAGGCTACACCTAGAGATCAATTTCTATCGCTCCTAAACAAGCACGCCACGGAATGCGGTTGGCTTTCGTTATTACGAGCCTTTCAGCATTTATTGCATTCTGCATAGCGCTTTTTTCTGTTGACACGTACGTAATGACTAATCTCCGTGACTGTTTCGTGTTCTGTCAGATAAGCATGAAATTCAATGTACTTCTTCAAGTAGTCGGATTTCAGGAAGTGGCAGTGACGAATAGTTTCACAGAACGGATACGATTGGTTTTTCAACGTTCGCAGAAAAAGTCCGTTTGGAGAGCGTCGCTGGAGCTGCAAATCCCGAAGGCAAATGTGCGCTGGGTCCTTCGGAAACGTTTACAGATGTACCCATACCATTCGCAACTGTTGCAGGCATTACAACCAGACGACAAGCCACATTGTATGCAATTTGCCGTCTAGAGTAGAGTGAAAATTTTCTAAGCAACCTAGAATTTTCCGACGGAGCAACGTTCCACGTGTGTGGCTTTGATTTGTCTTTGTTTGTTTTGAAACCAAATCACGTACTAAATATCTCGAA
Source organism: Schistocerca serialis cubense (assembly GCF_023864345.2). Lineage (NCBI taxonomy): Eukaryota > Metazoa > Arthropoda > Insecta > Orthoptera > Acrididae > Schistocerca > Schistocerca serialis. The sequence continues at coordinate 391,505,028 of NC_064641.1, read as the reverse complement.
TGGTTCAAATGGCTCTGAGCACCAAGGGACTTAACTTCTGAGGTCATCAGTCCCCTAGAACTTAGAACTACTTAAACCTAACCAACCTAAGGACATCACACACATCCATGCCCGAGGTAGGATTCGACCCTGCGACCGTAGCGGTCGTGCAGTTCCAGACTGTAGCGCCTAGAACCGCTCGGCCACACCCCAAGTGTGTGGTAAGATAAACAAACAAGTGCATTTTTGGTGTTTTTTGATGGTTGATCACATTGTGGGACAATTTTTTCTCAGAAAAAATTCTAACAGTTACCTTGATATGCTGGTGCTGTTTGCATTACCACAACTGACTGATCTCCAATACACAGTCGTTTTCCAACAAGATGATGCTCCACCACAGTGGTCTCAGACTGTGCGAGATCTTCTAGACCAGGTGTTTCCAGATCACTGGATTGGGTGGTTCAGTTCTCTGGTCTCCTAGGTCGCTTGACATCACATCGATGCACTTTTTTCTATAGGGGTGTGTCAAGGACAGGATCTACCTAACGCCTGTCAACCACATCAGTGATTTAATGAACTGCATCGCTGCTGCTGTGGCCACTGTTGATGCGGGTGTGTTGCACTGAGTTTCGATAGAGCTTGAATACAGACTGGATGTAATGCGTGCCAACAAAGGCGCATATGTTGAAATTAATTGAATGGCATAAAAACTTTGTGAGACAGTCTGTCACATACACCAAACATGGTGTGAATACCTGTTTTAGTTTGGATGAAATAGTGCATTAAAGGTGTCCTGTACCTTTTGAGACACGCTATAGATTACTTTGATTACTTACTGGCTCGTCTAACCTTTCGCTGCTCGCGCTTTCGTTCACTGGAGCACATTCAGCAGGACAGCCGTTGATTTTGACGGCTGAGTTACCAATAAGCGCTACATGCGCAGCGAAGAGGGTTTGAAGTTAACTGAGTCTTTGGCGCGTAGTTTTAGAATCAGGAACTTCAGTCTACCAATCCCTTACTTACCCACTAGATACTAGTTAAGATTTTCCTTTAACTACCAGGCCACCACACTCCAGCCATGGAGGTCCCGGTTTCAATCCTAGATAGCAACGAGATATTTTCCTCTTTCCATTCCCTGGCCACTGGTCAACTTAGCCACTGTTGAATTAGTACCGGATATCTTTACCATGGATAAAAGGCGGCCAGGGTGATGGGCGCACCACCCTCCCCTTCCTAGTGCCGCAGCGAACGAAGGCCCATAGCCCTATCACGGACTGTCGCTACAGGCTTTACTTTTATCAGGAATTTGGTCGGCTGCTTCCTGATTGACTGTAACATATTAAGATGTGTTAGCTATCTAGGCTTCAGAGACCGGCAGAGGTGCATTGACAGGTCCCTTCCTCTGGTTTCCTTTACACTTTGTTTCTTCTTTATTGTTTTCGTCGGCTCTTCGTATCTTAGGAGCACAATTAATTTGTTGCACATTTCAGACAACCCCGTTTCGTTACAGTCCATACTTCACTTTCATGCCATCCTGTGTCCATGACGCACGGTTTTAGAAATTCCCCAATCACTTCTTCCTCATTTTTTGGCTTTATTCGATTCAATGGATCTCTTTTGTCGGTTAATGTTCGTCTGCGCCAGTTTACTTCTGGTGTCTTCTTTTCTTCAACCATCATGATTGTGTAATCTTGTATCATAAACAGCAGAGTTTCTTTTACATGTTCTTCTGCATCCTTCCTAATTTTGATCTTCATCAAGACATTACATGCCATGTTTACTTTCCTTCACTTTTGTCTTTGTTTGTTTTGAAACCAAATCACGTACTAAATATCTCGAATGGTTCACATGGCTCTGAGCACTACTAGACTTAACATCTGAGGTCATCAGTCCCCTAGAACTTAGAACTACTTAAACCTAACTAACCTAAGGACATGACACACATCCATGCCTGAGGCAGGATTCGAACCTGCGACCGTAGCGGTCGCGCGGTTCCAGACTGAAGCGCCTAGAACGGCCACATCGGCCTGCTAAATATCTCGTCTAGGGCTCTTACACATGCCAATATTCGACATCCTGACCATAGTGTGTTAAGCCAATCATTTAATATCCTATACTTCCGTCGAAAATGCACTACGACAATACGAACAGATCACGGTCTATACGCTGGCCTCTGTGACCGAGCGGTTCTAGGCGCTTCAGTTCGGAACCGCGCTGCTGCTATGGTCGCAGGTTCGAGTCCTTAGGTTAGTTAGGTTTAAGTAGTTCTAAGTCTAGGGGACTGATGACCTCAGATGTTAAGTCCCATAGCGCTTCGAGCCATTTGAACGGTCTATGTCAAAATAAGTCAGATTTTCACTAACGGTACCTCACGAAGTAAGTGCGATTAGGAGACATGTTATAGTAGTGACAAAAGATGGTTGTTGGATTAGCCGAGCGGTCTCAGGCGCTGCAGTCATGGACTGTGTGGCTGATACCAGCGCAGGTTCGAGTCCTCCCTCGGGCATGGGTGTGTGTGTTTGTCCTTAGGATAATTTAGGTTAAGTAGTGTGTAAACTTAGGGACCGATGACCTTAGCAGTTAAGTTCCATAAGATTTCACACATATTTCAACATTTCTGGCCGTTGGACAATCTTATCAAGAAGGATATGCTGGTTGAACGTCTAGTGATTTAACTACTTTGATGGCGGAACGAGCGGTGAGATGTAAGAGCTGTAGCGAGACACACAAGGGAGAAATATATTGCATTCATTATTGAGAATACTGCTGACCGATACTGACAAAAGAAAATGATATGGATAGGTAAAAATGATCAAACACATCAGACGGATGTAAAATTTATGTTTTACGTTAATGTTTCGATCTATGTGAAAGTTACGTCAATAAAACTCAATGAACTCCGGCAGAGACCGCGCTAGATTAACGTCTCGTACTGCTCTTTTAAACAAATGAGACAACTTAAATAAAATAAATCAGCCTGGAAAATTTTCTTCCCTGGTTATATTTTGGATTTCTTGTTGCATTTCTAGCTTTACCTACACGATGGCGAAAGCTATGTCGTTTCTCGGTCTAGTGTTCTGTCGTTAGCTGTTTTGCACGGTGGTGGTATGCTTAAGGTACTGCATCCCTCCATCACTCGGTCCGCAAGGTCGGAAAGTGGTCTGTATTTCCTGCGTACTGACGGCTCTTAATTGTAGTTGGCTACTGAGAATGCGGAAATAGTTAGAGAGTGAGTCAGATGGACAAGGCAGCCGCGGCTAGCCGAGCCGAGCCCGGCTGACACTCACCTTCCTGAAGATGCATCACGCTCACCCATCTGAAACATGCGCCCGCTGCTGACTGCGTAATTACTCTGTATGGCTCCTGCTACGCGAATGGTCATCTCAGCGGCAAGATGACGCCATCAGCCTATTATGCACTGTGTGACAGCGTAGTGTGTTTGGGAATCTTTGTAACTGTATTGCAAAACTTTATTGAACATTCTATCAGTTTTGTAGGATAGATGTTACTGTGAAATATTTAGGTTCTGCGTTTGTTCCAAACTAGACTGCGCTGTTGATAGATTGATTTTCGAAAGGTAAAGTGGAAGACTTTTGATGGACTGATTTAAATGGCACAAGTCGTCTCCTGAAACTGGAACATGAAACAGCAAGGAAACGTTACTTTGTAAACGTTTTTGAAATTGTACGATAAAACAGAAATACTCCTGTTTCCCCAGAATAGTAGCTGTGCCAGCAAGACATTTTTATCAAATGGTTCAAAAATGGTTCAAATGGCTCTGAGCACTATGGGACTTAACATCTGAGGTCATCAGTTCCCTAGACTTAGAACTACTTAAACCTAAATAACATAAGGACATCGCACACATCCATGCCCGAGGCAGGATTCGAACCTGCGACCTTAGCAGTAGCGCGGTTCCGGGCTGAAGCGCCTAGAACCGCTCGGTTACGGCGGCCGGCTTCATTTTTATCACCAACCTAACGTAATCCTTTATAACTTCCTTACAAGGTAAGAAAGCAGCACAGAAAATGTAATGTTTTCCCGATTTAAGAATATACAAGCTGAAAGATCTCGTAGAATGGGCTCAATGATGAGGAAATATTTTAGAAAGCACTATAATGATACGAGATAAACAACAAACGAAATAATGTAAAACGGGGCGCTAATACATTGTATATCAGAATTACTACCGTTGTGGCTTATTGAACGAAAGATATTCTTATTTTCTAGAAATGCGCTTCTTGCTATAGATGAACGTGATAAAAAGGGCTGCAAAATATTTATCAAGCCTCAAGACATGCTTCCAAAAATGAGAATAGCTAGAAGGATTAGTAATGGTATGCCACCTCTTTAATAGCACTCAGGAAAATTCAGAAATAAAATTGTCCAAGACCCAAAACAGCAGGGGCGAGATATATGGAATAAACCAACGCTTTTCCAGAAATCATAGGTCATGAGGGGTTGAAGGAGGTGTATTTATTTGCTATAGTAGTTACGTACCAAAGATCCATTGAGGTATAAATGGAAACTGTACGTGTAATGATTCGTCTAATACAAAGTGTCTGCATCCTTTCTATGTGCTACAGTCAAACCCCAATAACTGCGGCATCTTGCAACAGATTGAAAAAATGGAATTTCATAAAAGAAGGAGGACGCGAAACGTTCTGTTGAACTCTTCTAAACGCTATATCTGTTAACTACGGCCGGCCGCTGTGGCCGAGCGATTCTAGGCGCTTCAGTTCGGAACCGCGCTGCTGCTACGCTCGCAGGTTCGAATCCTGCCTCGGTCATGGATGTGTGCGATGTCCTTAGGTTATTTAGGTTTAAGTAGTTCTAAGTCTAGGGGACTGATGACCTCAGATGTTAAGTCCCTTGGTGCTTAGAGCCATTTGAACCATTTTTGTTAACTACGCAGGACAGATAGTGCGCATATCTAGTTACGATGGAAATCTGTTACTTTTATTGATCACAAAGACAGTTGTTACATCTTTTATAATGTCCACCAAGAATGGAATCGGCAATCGTGATAGAACTGTAGCAACGATTATAATCAACTTTCACAGGAATAAACAATCTACAATTCTACATCAACTGAAAATACAGCATGTCTTGCTTGATCTCCAACAAGAAGCAGACCCATTTCAATCCATCGGGAAGAGGAACTTCGTGGCAAATTCGGTCGTATAGCTGATAAAAAGAGACGAACCTTAGGCGTGTATGTAGGCCGTCAGATGCAGCAATTTTCGTGACCACACAGGTATTGAGCTTACGGGATCGGAAACAGATAACTACATAATGAAAGTAAAAATGTTGAATCATATTTCAAAAAGTCTTCTCACAGAGAAAAATTACAGCTATTGCCCTCATTCAGTATCCGCATCGTTGAGAAGCTTAGTGAGAAAGATAGCAACAGTAATAATGAAGAAAAACTGCTGCTGAAATTGAGTATTTGAACTTAAATTTACCTAGAAAGAATAAACATATCACTCAAAACAGCACTTTCTATCAAATGCTAAAATTGTACAATAAATTGCCAAAGGAGTTTAAAAATGTTACTGAAACGAATAATTCAAAAACGCAGTTAAAAAGTACACGTTACGCAACACATTATTTACAGTGAGGGTTACTTATTGTTAGATCACAAAGAGAAAAGGTTTGTGAAAAATGTAATAATAATAATAGCAATAATAACAATAATGAATCGACAGCAGACCAACACCGACAACGATAGTTCAGGTATACATGCCGACGTCGCAAGCTGAAGATGAACAGATAGAGAAAGTGTATCAGGATATTGAAAGGGTAATGCAGTATGTAAAGGGGGACGAAAATCTAATAGTCATGGGCGACTGGAATGCAGTTGTAGGGGAAGGAGTAGAAGAAAAGGTTACAGGAGAATATGGGCTTGGGACAAGGAATGAAAGAGGAGAAAGACTAATTGAGTTCTGTAACAAGTTTCAGCTAGTAATAGCGAATACCCTGTTCAAGAATCACAAGAGGAGGAGGTATACTTGGAAAAGGCCGGGAGATACGGGAAGATTTCAATTAGATTACATCACGGTCAGACAGAGATTCCGAAATCAGATACTGGATTGTAAGGCGTACCCAGGAGCAGATATAGACTCAGATCACAATATAGTAGTGATGAAGAGTAGGCTGAAGTTCAAGACACTAGTCAGGAAGAATCAATACGCAAAGAAGTGGGATACGGAAGTACTAAGGAATGACGAGATACGTTTGAAGATCTCTAACGCTATAGGTACAGCAATAAGGAATAGCGCAGTAGGCAGTACAGTTGAAGAGGAATGGACATCTCTAAAAAGGGCCATCACAGAAGTTGGGAAGGAAAACATAGGCACAAAGAAGGTATTTGCGAAGAAACCATGGGTAACAGTAGAAATACTTCAGTTAATTGATGAAAGGAGGAAGTACAAACATGTTCCGAGAAAATCAGGAATACAGAAATACAAGTCGCTGAGGAATGAAATAAATAGGAAGTGCAGGGAAGCTAAGACGAAATGGCTGCAGGAAAAATGTGAAGACATCGAAAAAGATATGATTGTCGGAAGAACAGACTCAGCATACAGGAAAGTCAAAACAACCTTTGGTGACATTAAAAGCAACAGTGGTAACATTAAGAGTGCAACGGGAATTCCACTGTTAAATGCAGAGGAGAGAGCAGATAGGTGGAAAGAATACACTGAAAGCCTCTATGAGGGTGGAGATTTGTCTGATGTGATAGAAGAAAAAACAGGAGTCGATTTAAAAGAGATAGGGGATCCAGTATTAGAATCGGAATTTAAAAGAGCTTTGGAGGACTTACGGTCAAATAAGGCAGAAGGGATTGATAACATTCCATCAGAATTTCTAAAATCATCCACACAATTCCGAAGACGGCAAGAGCTGACAAGTGCGAGAATTATCGCAAAATCAGCTTAACAGCTCATCCAACGAAGCTGCTTACAAGAATAATATACAGAAGAATGGAAAAGAAAATTGAGAATGTGCTAGGTGACGATCAGTTTGGCATTAGGAAAAGTAAAGGGACGAGAGAGGCAATTCTGGCGTTACGGCTAATAATGGAAGCAAGGCTAAAGAAAAATCAAGACACTTTCATAGGATTTGTCGACCTGGAAAAAGCGTTCGACAATATAAAATGGTGCAGCTCTTCGAGATTCTGAAAAAAGTAGGGGTAAGCTATAGGGAGAGACGGGTCATATACAATATGTACAACAACCAAGAGGGAATAATAAGAGTGGACGATCAAGAACGAAGTGCTCTTATTAAGAAGGGTGTAAGACAAGGCTGTAGCCTTTTGCCCCTACTCTTCAATCTGTACATCGAGGAAGCAATGATGGAAATAAAAGAAAGGTTCAGGAGTGGAATTAAAATACAAGGTGAAAGGATATCAATGATATGATTCGCTGATGACATTGCTATCCTGAGTGAAAGTGAAGAAGAATTAAATGATCTGTTGAACGGAATGAACAGTCTAATGAGTACACAGTATGGTTTGAGAGTAAATCGGAGAAAGACGAAGGTAATGAGAAGTAGTAGAAATGAGAACAGCGAGAAACTTAAGATCAGGATTGATGGTCACGAAGTGAATGAAGTTAAGGAATTCTGCTACCTAGGCAGTAAAACAAGCAATGACGGACGGAGCAAGGAGGACATCAAAAGCAGACTCGCTATGGCAAAAAAGGCATTTCTGGCCAAGAGAAGTCTACTAATATCAAATACCGGCCTTACTTTGAGGAAGAAATTTCTGAGGATGTACGTCTGGAGTACAGCATTGTATGGTAGTAAAACATGGACTGTGGGAAAACCGTAACAGAAGTGAATCGAAGCATTTGAGATGTGGTGCTATAGACGAATGTTGAAAATTAGGTGGACTGATAAGGTAAGGAATGAGGAGGTTCTACGCAGAATCGGAGAGGAAAGGAATATGTGGAAAACACTGATAAGGAGAAGGGACAGGATGATAGGACATCTGCTAAGACATGAGGGAATGACTTCCATGGTACTAAAGGGAGCTGTAGAGGGCAAAAACTGTAGAGGAAGACAGAGATTGGAATACGTCAAGCAAATAATAGAGGACGTAGGTTGCAAGTGCTACTCTGAGATGAAGAGGTTAGCACAGGAAAGGAACTCGTGGCGTGCCGCATCAAACCAGTCAGTAGACTGACGAGGAAAAAAAAAAAAAAAAAAAAAAGCTTCTCTGGCATTGCACATACGATTTTCGCACTCTAATGCTTCTTTTTTTTGGGAATGGTGACTCATAACGCTCTAGGGGAGAGAGAGAGAGAGAGAGAGAGAGAGAGAGAGAGAGAGAGGGGGGGAGGGAGGGATGCAGACTCAACATTTGCCGCGCGGTATGAGACGCCATGTCACGAATTGCGCGGCGCCTCCCGTCGGAGGTTCGAGTCTTCCCTCGTGTAATATGTGTGTTGTTCTTAGCATAAGTTAGTTTAAGTAGTGTGTGAGTCTACGGACCGATGACCTCAGCAGCCTGGTCCCTTAGGAATTCACATACCTTTGAACATTTTAACTCAATATTTCAGGCAAGCAAATGGGATGTTGTGGTACATAGGAACCAAATATCGTCGCCATGGTCCTGATGTCAGCTGATACTATGTGTAGCACTACATCACGCACTACACAGTGTCCGTAGTGTATGCAGTGACTGGTAGCGAGAGATGAAGGAACAGTCTAGCATTAGCTTTTTAAGTCACTAAATAAGTTCTTTGTGAAACATCATTGTACCTGAGGCATAAACCGAAAATGCAATGTTTTAAACAGCCTTGTATTCGGAAGGATGCAAACTACACTTTTCACCCGGCCAACCTGATTTACGCTTTCCGTGGTTTTTCTAAATAACTTCGGACAAGTGTCGTCATCGATGCTCCTATAAGATCACGAACGACTATTCGCCCACCCTTGGCAAACTAGACCAGTAATCATGTAGTCGCCTGTATATGTGAATTATGTTCTTTTTCTCGTGTTCTTAAACTGTAATATTAAGACATGTCCATTGTGATCCTAATATTGGCCCAAGAATGAATAAAACTACTAGTGCGTTTCGCAATTTTAAAGAGCGTTAGTTCTCCTCTGAACCGTAATTTATTGCAGATTTCTTGAGATGAGAACAGTTCCCAGCTGTTAGAGAAGACAAAAAGAGCAGCACAGCTTCGCACAGAAGAATGAGCTTCTGTCACTCCCCTATACCGGAAGTCTGGGACTCATTCTGAGTTTAAATCATAGTGGCCATTCTCAACCGATTTTCCTTCTAGGCATACTCTGCAAACATGAAACTGTAACCTAACTCGCATTTTACATGAATGGTATACTAAAGGCCGCTCGCTTTTTTCATGAATGGTACATGAGGATGTGGTGAAAAGTAATGCCTCCGAATTTTTTATCCGTTCTCAGTATCGGTTGTGGTATTACAAGTACGTGTCATGCACATTACTCGGTCGACTTTTCCGCTTCGTCGAAGTAAGTTGCACGAGGGCTCCGATTTATAGCTGTGTGTAAGTAACTATGTCGGTACGTGAGAAACAGCGAGCTGTAATCGACTTTGTAACCGCAAAAAACTTCATCCGCACATGGAGTAGCCTCTGCTTCAGCATGACAATGCCAGACGGTACGCCGGCCACGGTGGCCGTGCTGTTCTAGGCGTTTCAGTTTGGAACCGCGCGACTGCTACGGTCGCAGGTTCGAATCCTGCCTCGGGCATGGATGTGTGTTATGTCCTTAGGTTAGTTGGTTTAAGTAGTTCTAAGTCTATGGGACTGATGACCTCAGATGTTAAGTCCCATAGTGCTCAGAGCCATTTGAACCATTTTGAACCAGACGGTAGGCGAGCGCTGTGAACCCTGCAACAGTCCGACGCCTTTGTTTCCCTGTCATCCATCATCCTGCATATAGTCTCGACTTGGCTCCCTCAGATTTTCATCCGTTTCCAAAATTTAAAGAACTCCTTAAAGGACATCACTTTGATAGTGAAGTAGTGATGCAACCGGAGGTTATGGCCCCGCCAACAAAGTCAACCTTTCTACAGTAACGGTATCAGCAAACTGGTCTCTTGTTGGGAGAAATATGTTCGTCGCCAGGGTGCCTATGTTGAGAAATAAATACACAAAGAATAAAGATGTGGAATATTAATAAAGTTTGTTTTATTTAAAAAGCTTTAAAAGAGTTTTGCATAAATTCAGGAGTATTACTCTTCAGCACGCCCCCGTACTACGAGCCGATAATAGAGTGGGTTTATACATTCGATATTCTTTACATTGGAAACAGCTTTTTATTTAAGAAGGAGGGGAGATTAGCCTTAACGTTTCGACGACGTCGTGGTCATTAGAGGAGGAGCACAAGCTGCGGCTGGTGAATGGTGAGGATGAAAACCTGCCATGTAACTTTACACTGGCATTTGCGTGAAGTGGTTTACGAAAACCAGGGTGCACCCTCTTTCCGAATGTTATACAGCACCTTACGATTATGTCAGCAAGCTCGGTGTTTTAATTCAGTATCGCACTGGCATGTGCTACAGAATACACTGTTGTACGTCCTACATTAATACTGAATTCAGAATTTTCGAAACTGTGAAAAGAGCACGTTATCGTGAACGAAGAGTCATTTATAGACAGAGGTAATTTATCTATGACGATGGGCACTCGACATTGGGGTCTTTACTGTCCAAAGCAGTTAATTTTAGGCTTTACTCAGCGAAATGTGATATGATCACAACCGTGAATGTTTTATTACTCACTTAACAGATAACGCCTCCCCCCATGAACCATGGACCTTGCCGTTGGTGGGGAGGCTTGCGTGCCTCAACGATACAGATAGCCGTACCGTAGGTTCAACCACAACGGAGGGGTATCTGTTGAGAGGCCAGACAAACGTGTGGTTCCTGAGGAGAGGCAGCAGCCTTTTCAGTAGTTGCAGGGGCAACAGTCTGGATGATTGATTGATCTGGCCTTGTAACATTAACCAAAACGGCCTTGCTGTTGTGGTACTGCGAGCGGCTGAAAGCATGGGGAAACTACAGCCGTAATTTTTCCCGAGGGCATGCAGCTTTACTGTATCGTTAAATGATGATGGCATCCTCTTGGGTAAAATATTCCGGAGGTAAAATAGTCCCTCATTCGAATCTCCGGGCGGGGACTACTCAGGACGACGTCGTTATCAGGAGAAAGAAAACTGGCATTCTACGGATCGGAGCGTGGAATGTCAGATCCCTTAATCGGGCAGGTAGGTTAGAAAATTTAAAAAGGGAAATGGATAGGTTAAAGTTAGATATAGTGGGAATTAGTGAAGTTCGGTGGCAGGAGGAACAAGACTTCTAATCAGGTGAATACAGGGTTATAAATACAAAATCAAATAGGGGTAATGCAGGAGTAGGTTTAATAATCAATTAAAAAATAGGAGTGCGGGTAAGCTACTACAAACAGCATAGTGAACGTATTATAGTGGCCAAGAGAGACACGAAGCCCATGCCTACTACGGTAGTACAACTTTATATGCCAACTAGCTCTGCAGATGACGAAGAAATTGAAGAAATATATGATGAGATAAAAGAAATTATTCAGGTAGTGAAGGGAGACGAAAATTTAATAGTCATGGGTGACTGGAATTCGACAGTAGGAAAATGGAGAGAAGGAAACATAGTAGGTGAATATGGATTAGGGCTAAGAAATGAAAGAGAAAGCCGTCTGGTAGAATTTTGCACAGAGCAAACACTTGGTTCAAGAATCATAAAAGAAGGTTGTATACGTGGAACAGTCCTGGAGATACTAAAAGGTATCAGATAGATTACATAATGGTAAGACAGAGATTTAGGAACCAGGTTTTAAATTGTAGGACATTTCCAGGGGCAGATGTGGACTCTGACCACAATCTATTGGTTATGAACTGTAGATTAAAACTGAAGAAATTGCAAAAAGGTGGGAATTCAAGGAGATGGGACCTGGATAAACTGACTAAACCAGAGGTTGTACAGAGTTTCAGAGACAGCATAAGGGAACAATTGACAGGAATGGGAGAAAGAAATACAGTAGAAGACGAATGGGTAGCACTGAGGGATGAAGTAGTGAAGGCAGCAGAGGATCAAGTAGGTAAAAAGACGAGGGCTAGTAGATATCCTTGGGTAACAGAAGCAATATCGAATTTAATTGATGAAAGGAGAAAATATAAAAATGTTGTAAATGAAGCAGGCAAAAAGGAATACAAACGTCTCAAAAATGAGATCGACAGGAAGTGCAAAATGGCTAAGCAGGCACGGCTAGACGACAAATGTAAGGATGTACAGGCTTATCTCACTAGGGGTAAGATAGATACTGCCTATAGGAAAATTAAAGAGACCTTTGGAGAAAAGAGAGCCACTTGTATGAATATCAAGAGCTCCGATGGAAACCCAGTTCCAAGCAAAGAGGGGAAAGCAGAAAGGTGGAAGGAGTATATAGAGGGTCTATACAATGGCGATGTACTTGAGGACAATATTATGGAAATGGAAGAGGATGTAGATGAAGATGAAATGGAAGATACGATACTGCGTGAAGAGTTTGACAGAGCACTGAAAGACCTTAGTCGAAACAAGGCCCCCAGAGTAGACAACATTCTATTAGAACTACTGACGGCCTTGGGAGAGCTAGTACTGACAAAACTCTACCATCTGGTGAGCAAGAAGAACGAGACAGGCGAAATACCCTCAGACTTCAACAAGAATATAATAATTCCAATCCCAAAGAAAGCAGGTGTTGACAGATGTGAAAATTACCGAACTATCAGCTTAATAAGTCACAGCTGCAAAATACTAACGCGAATTATTTATAGACGAATGGAAAAACTGGTAGAAGCCGACCTCGGGGAACATCAGTTTGGATTCCGTAGAAATGTTGGAACACGTGAGGCAATACTGACCTTACGACTTATCTTAGAAGAAAGATTAAGGAAAGGCAAACCTACGTTTCTAGCATTTGTAGACTTAGAGAAAGCTTTTGACAATGTTGACTGGAATACTCTCTTTCAAATTCTAAAGGTGGCAGGGGTAAAATACAGGGGGCGAAAGGCTATTTACAATTTGTACAGAAACCAGATGGCAGTTATAAGAGTCGAGGGGCATGAAAGGGAAGCAGTGGTTGGGAAAGGAGTGAGACAGGGTTGTAGCCTATCCCCGATGTTATTCAATCTGTATATTGAGCAAGCAGTAAAGGAAACAAAAGAAAAATTCGGAGTAGGTATTAAAATCCAGGGAGAAGAAATAAAAACTTTGAGGTTCGCCGATGACGTTGTAATTCTGTCAGAGATAGCAAAGGATTTGGAAGAGCAGTTGAACGGAATGGACAGTGTCTTGAAAGGAGGATATAAGATGAACATCAACAAAAGTAAAACGAGGATAATGGAATGTAGCCGAATTAAGTCGGGTGATGCTGAGGAAATTAGATTAGGAAATGAGACACTTAAAGAAGTAAAGGAGTTTTGCTATTTGGGGAGCAAAGTAACTCATGATGGTCGAAGTAGAGAGGATATAAAATGGAGACTGGCAATGGCAAGGAAAGCGTTTCTCTAGAAGAGAAATTTGTTCACATCGAATATAGATTTAAGTGTCAAGAAGTCGTTTCTGAAAGTATTTGTATGGAGTGTAGCCATGTATGAAAGTGAAACATGGACAATAAATAGTTTGGACAAGAAGAGAATAGAAGCTTTCGAAATGTGGTGCTACAGAAGAATGTTGAAGATTAGGTGGGTAGATCACGTAACTAATGAGGAGGTATTGATAAGAATTGGGGAGAAGAGAAGTTTGTGGCCCAACTTGACTAGAAGAAGGGATCGGTTGGTAGGACATGTTCTGAGGCATCAAGAGATCACAAATTTAGCATTGGAGGGCAGCGTGGAGGGTAAAAATCGTAGAGGGAGACCAAGAGATGAATACACTAAGCAGATTCAGAAGGATGTCCGTTGTAGTAGGTACTGGGAGATGAAGGAGCTTGCACAGGATAGATTAGCATGGAGAGCTACATCAAACCAGTCTCAGAACTGAAGACCACAACAACAACAACACAACAACAACAGATAACGCTATAGTATCTCATTATTTTTGGTGACGGTGCAATTATCTATGAGAAAATGTTATCCGAATGAAATGTACAAATATCCGTTCAATATTCGCAGTTGCAAACACCGGTAACTAGCTCAAAATGTAAGTAAATGTTTGAATTTTACACTGCCATCAGTCATACACAAATAACAGGAAAAATGAATTCGTTCTTATATCAGGTAGAAAGATGTCATTGGTTCTGACGTGCGTAGAGTAAATGGCGTGGTTACATACCAGGGAAGAGCATTTTGCCTATGAAAGAAATTGCTTGCAAAACGTCTGTGCTGCGTACGTTGGAATAATGCTCATGGATGGTATCCACTGGCAGTGATACTGAAATCAGTAAGTCGACACATAATCGCAAATACATATTTAGAAAAATCTTCTGATTTTCAGAGACGCACTTATTAATATTTTTAGTCTCATAGAACACACTCTGAGAGTGAACGTAAATAGCACGCACAGATGAAAAGACAGTCTGTCTTCCCAGACTCCACCTGTGAAGAGGAAGAAAACATAATATACGCTAGAGCAAGGTCTAAGTCACACTATCTCGCACTGATTTGCAGCATTTAACTATAAAAACAATGGATAGGCGCTCAAGAATATGTACTGTTCCAGTTTTTCCACAACATCACAAAATGCTGCTGAATGACGTGTGTAAGAATACATGCTGCTCCTAAGGAAATTCTTTTCGTCTTAAAAATTATACAAATGCAAACACAACAATACAAATGGAACACGTTTCCTCTACATCTGCCAATGCTAAATCAGCGACAAATACGGAAGTCTGGACCAACACTGTGGCGAGCTAAAAGCCGACAGAACGTTTTAACCATTCCGATATTTCAAAGTTTTATTAATTACGCGCAAATACGAAGACAATAGCACTTGACGTTGGAGCTGGAGCCACTAGAACATTCCCACGCTCCATCCATGGCATGAAACGTTAACACATGGTGCAATAAAAAGTACCCGCTGGCAGGCATCTCATAATGATTCACAAAGTAGAGATGTAAATACGCTCTCCCTATGATTAGTGCGGAGTTACTATCCAATACGCTCTCAAACCGCAGCCACTACGTTTATTTTAGTACAACCAAGCAGACTTTAATTTGCGGTGTACTGTGTGAATACTGGATCCTTAAAAAAGACAACAAAACATCAAAACCGACTTCCGCAGTTATGCGGCATCACAATAGCTCACGTTCTTCTCGAAACGGATTTCTTTCAATTTGGGGACAAAGTTTTAATTACAAGCTCGAAAATATGAAGTTATGTAATTCTTTTATGTTTTGCTGGTATGTGTTTGCAGCTCCGTTACACATAGAAATTTCCGTGCCACAGTACCGTTGCCCGGCGCCAGAGGAGCCAAAACAAAAGAGTGCGACGCCCAGTTAAAGTAGGGATATCTAGTAGCGAGGAGTTTCACCTTTACCCTATAATACATTTAAGTGATCCTAAAAACTATTGACAGTCATAATAACTAACGATACGAATAGATTTCTTCACGTGACAAAATGGAAGTAGAGTAGCATACGATCTGTTGCTGTTGTGGTCTTCAGTCCGAAGACTCGTTTGATGCCGGCCGAAGTGGCCGTGCGGTTAAAGGCACTGCAGTCTGGAACCGCAAGACCGCTACGGTCGCAGGTTCGAATCCTGCCTCGGGCATGGCTGTTTGTGATGTCTTTAGGTTAGTTAGGTTTAACTAGTTCTAAGTTCTAGGGGACTGATGACCACAGCAGTTGAGTCCCATAGTGCTCAGAGCCAATTGAACCATTTTGAACTCGTTTGATGCAGCTCTCCATGCTACCCTATCCTGTGCGAGCCTCTACATCTTCAAATAACTACTGCAACCTACTTGCTTCTAATATGCTTAATGTATCCATCTCTTGGTCTCCCTTTACGATTTTTACCCGCCGCCCCTTCCCTCCAACACTCTTATTCGTGATCCCTGGATGTCTCAGAATGCATCCTATCAATCGATCCCTTCTTCTAGTCAGGTTGTGCCACAAATTTCTTTTCAGTTCTGTTCAGTACCTCCTCATTAGTTACGTGATTTTCCCACCGAATCCCCAGCGTTCTTCTGTAGCACTACATTTCAAAAGCTTCTATTCTCTTCTTGTCTAAACTGTTTATCGTCCACGTTTCAATTCCACAAATTGCTAACTCCAGACAAATGCCTCCAGAAAAGACTTCCTAACACTTAAATCTATGTTCGATGTTAGCACGCTTCTCTTCTCCAGAAACTTTTTTCTTGGGTATTTTATACTCTCTCAATATCGGCCTTTAGCAGTTATTTTGCTGCCCAAATAGAAAAACTCACCTACTAATTTAAGGGTCTCATTTCCAGATCTAATTCACTCAGCATCACCTCCTTTAATTTGACTATGTTCCATTACCTTTGTCTTTCTTTTGTTGATTTCATCTTATATCCTACTTTCTAGACTCAGTCCATTCCATTTAACTACCCTTCCAAGTCCTCTGCTGTCTGAGACAGAATTACTCAAAAGTTTTTATTTCTTCTCTCTGAACTTTAATTCCTACTACAAAATTTTCTTTGATTTCCTTTTCTGCTTTTTCAGTGTACAGATGGAATAACATAGGGGTAGGGGGCAGGCTAGGCTACAACTCTGTCTCACTCTCTTCTCAACTACAGTTCGCGTGTTCCTACATTTCTCCGAAATCCAAACTGATCTTACCCGAGGTCAGCATCTGCCAGCTTTTTTTTTTTTTTTTCATTCTACTGTAAAGAATTCATGTTACTATTTTGCAACCATGATTTATTAAACTGATAGTTCGATAATATTCACATCTGTCAATAGCTGCTTTCTTTTATTAGAAAGTGATCTGCAGGAGCGATGGTTCAGATTGCTCAGCGATGTAACCTACGCCCTTGACTGCAGGTGTTGTTTACAAATTTCGAACCGTCTCATCGACAGCCCACACAAACAATGGAGACAGGAAACAATCACAAAAGTTTTCAATTTTCGAGGAACATTTTACTTCGTGTTTTAGCTTATCGTTCTGTAGGAATTCAGTTCAGATAAGCGATTTTTGGGCAATAAATGCGTCTGCTAAGTCTATATTAAAATCTTGTTACCGTCTGTCAAAATGTTTCACCTACTTAAACAACCGCTTTAATACATAGGATGACATGGAGAATAATCATTTACCCCAAGCAGTGTAGTAAAACTCCGCATATTCACTGAGTAATGACCTGAAACTGTAGGAAAATGTGTAAATTATCAAAACGGTATGTTACAGATTTTGTGATATGTGACACCAATAGATTACCACCTTTCCGTATTCTCTCCCCAATCTTTCCAAACTATCTCAAGCACCAAAGTTATTCATATAGCGATATCGTCTGACGTGTAGTAGCTCGTACGCCTACCACGCCCTAAATTTATGCATCTGCAATCAGAATGAGTAAGTGCTCCTACTGTGCATGACACGGCAAGAGAAACTGCGCCTGAGAGGCATTGTGTAACGAATCTGTTGTCGCTCATACCCGTGTCATTGCCGTGTTCCTAATCCGACACCCACACCGACTGAAGGTTTCAGCGCCACCGCATATTGCTGCAACTACCACGTCTCACTTTTGCGGTATTTCCCACTCTACTGCCAAAAGCACGCCATTTACTCCAAGCATTAATAATGCATCAACGGTTGTGCCAACTTCACATAGCCCAATAATTGGTTACACGCAATACTGCAACTATTATGTGACTCCGCTCTTCTTATAGGAGCATTACAATCTTAAGTCCGTACAGACATGTTATATTCCGTCAATGTTAGTGATACCCATGAGTAAAGGAACTACTCCCACACTTTCGGAGAAATTTTCTTTTCTACCCCTTAAATCACGAAGTGTGGTCCCTGAGACCGAGCGAAAATTTTCGAGCTCGTTCTTTTAAGGTTAGTTCCGGCGGAATACTACTACACTCCCCCTACCTTCTTAAATTGCCCACTCTACAATGTTTTGTTGTTGGTTGTGACATGTGTTGAGATCTCCTAGACCGCACCTCGTGAACTACACTATGTTATCAAAAGTATACGGACACCTGGCTGAAAATGGCTTACAAGTTCGTGGCGCCCTCCAACGTTAATGCTGGAATTCAGTATGGTGTTGGCCCACCCTTAGCCTTGATGACAGCTTCCACTCTCTCAGGCATACGTTCAGTCAGGTGTTGGATAGTTTCTTGGGGAATGGCAGCCCATTCTTCACGGAGTGCAGCACTGGCGAGGTATCGATGTCGGTCGGTGAGGCCTGGCACGAAGTCGGCGTTTCAAAACGTCCCAAAGGTGATCTATAGGATTCAGGTTAGGACTCTGTGCAAGTCCACAATAGGGATGTTATTGTCTTGTAACACTCCGCCACAGGCCGTATATTGTGAAAAGGTGCTCGATCGTGTTGAAAAATGCAACCGCCATCCCCGAATTACTCTCCAACAGTGAGAGGCAAGAAGGTGCTTAAAACATCATTGTAGTCCTGTACTGTGATAGTGCCCCCTCCATGAAAAACACAACCACACCATACCACCGCCTCCGAATTTGACTGTTGGCACTACACACGCTGGCAGATGACGTTCACTTCACACCATGTTTTTCCCCTGATCAGTCGTCCAGTGTTTACGCTCCTTACACCAAGCAAGGCGTCGTTTGGCATTTACCGGCGGGATGTTTGGCTTATGAGCAGCCACTCGACCATGAAATCCAACTTTTCTCACCTCCTGCCTAACTGTCATAGTACTTGCAGTGGATCCTGATGCAGTTTGGAATTCCTGTGTGATGGTCTGGATAGACGTCTGCCTATAACACATTACGACCCTCTTCAACTGTCGGCGGTCTCTGTCAGTCAGCAAATGAGGTTGGCCTGTACGTGTCCCTTCACGTGTCCACTTCACTATCACATCGGAAACAGTGGACCTAGCAATGTTTAGGGGTGTGGAAATCTCGCGTACAGACGTATGACATGTGACGGGAAATCACCTGAACACATTCGAAGTCCGTGAGTTCCGCGGAGCGCCCCATTCTGCTCTCTCACGATGTCTAATGACTACTGAGGTCGCTGATATGGAGTACCTGGCAGTAGGTGGCAGCACAATGCACCTACTATGAAAAACGTATGTTTTTGGGTGCGTCCGCATACTTTTGATCACATAGTGTATGTACCTGTTGTCCTCAGCAGAGTACAAAATGTGTTCACAGGAACGTGTCACTTTTAACGATCCTAAGTTTGATTAAATTGTTAATCGGTGGATAGAGGAAGGTATCAGTCTTACAGCTCAAAAAAATAGATGGAAAAGACGACGATTTTACGGTGGAGAATGATCACAGGTCTGTTAGTGGAGGATAATTCAGAGGAAGAACTTCACGACAACTGTGATGAGGACCTTTCTCTTTCTCCAATAAAATACTTAAAGTATTAGTTAACATCAAATCTGATGTGAGTGGTGACAAAGAAAAATATACATTTCAGAATTGAATGTCAGTTTTGCAGACTCTTTTTGTATATGTCATGAGCAGTTTTTATGTTCAAGTTTAAACCCTGGAATTTAGTTTTATGTGAAAGCTCACTTGCTACAGAGACATTATAATTTTTCAGAATGTGAAATTCAGTTCTGTAACAGTTCATTTATGTCTACTATCTAGAAAAAAACCACACAAAGTATTCGATTTTGTGTGATACAGAGTAAATTACTGCACGCTTTATTTAGTGCAATAAAACCAACAAGGAGTAACTATCTATCTATCTATATCCGAATCCCGCTCCAGCTACTGCCGGGTCTGGGTGCTGATGAGTCCTCTCCATTTGGCTCGGTCCTCCCACCACTTTTCTTCCTCCGCTTGCTGCCAGGTCACACCTCTCCTTTCTACAGATATTCTCACTCCCATTTTCCACCGTGTTCTTGGGCGCCCTCTAGGTCTTTTCCCATCCATCTTTAGTTCTTCCATAATTTTGGGTAGTCTCTGCCCATGCATCCTCTTAACATGCCCATACCATCTTAATCTATTTCTTTTAATTTCTTTTCTCATACTTTCTTGTTTGAGGTCCTTTCTAATCTCTACTTTCCTTAGTCTGTCCATTCTTGTTTTTCCATTAACTGCTCTGAGAAATTTCATTTCCCCTGCTTGCAGTCTGCTCCAGTCCCTTTCTGTCATTGTGCATGTTTCTCCACCATAGGTGACAATAGGGATGTAATAATTCTTATACAAAAGGAGTTTTGCTCTTTCTGAAACTTCATTATTCCAAATCAGGTGTTTTATTGTTTGGTAGAAATTGCCTCCCTTTTGTAACCTCCTATTAATTTCGTTAGTTATTCTTCCATCCCTAGACATTTCACTCCCTAGATAAGTGAAACTTTCTACCACTCTGAGGGGTTCTCCATTCAAGGTAATATTTCCGTTGATTCCTTTCTCTCTTCCAAATACCATTACTTCACTCTTATCTTCATTTGTTTTTAATCCATACCTTTTCATTATTTCCTTCCACGCATCAAGTTGTAACTGTACATCTACCTCTTTATCACCCCATATTACCATATCATCTGCAAAAATCATCTTTTTGTCGTTTTCTTTTACTAAATCTTTAACTGCCCTATTCATTCCCTCCGTCACAACATTAAAAAGTGCAGGAGATAGAATACTTCCTTGCTTAAGTCCTTGTCTTATTTCGAAGTATTCAGAGTTCCCCAATGGTGTTCTAATTCTACAATTGTGTCCTCTGTACATTGTCTTTATGACATTAATGTATCCATCTTCTATATCTATCTTCTTCATTTCTTCCCAAGGTCTTTCCCTGTCAACTGAGTCATATGCCTTTTCTATGTCTATAAAAACCATTATCACCCTTTTGTTATATTCCCAACTTTTTTCCATCAGTTGACAGATAGAAAATATCAGGTCGATCACGCTTTTTCCTTTCCTAAACCCATGCTGTTCTTCACTCAGCTCCTTTTCTATCTTTTCACTTATTCGATTTAGTAAAATTCTTTCAAAAATCTTGGCTGTATGACTCATAAGGGTTATTCCTCTGGAGTTTTTACAAAGACTTTTATTGCCTTTCTTGAAGATGGGAACAATGTCTCCTGTTCTCCAGTCGTCAGGTATTGTACTATTTCTCCACACGCTTGATAGTACTCTATACAGCCACTGCATTCCCACTGGATCTGCTGCTCGTATCATGTCCACTGATACTTCGTCAGGTCCTGGGGCTTTCCCCCCATTCATCTTCTTCACAGCTTTTTCCATTTCTTCCCGTGTAATTTGTGTAACTAAACAACACTTAAATAGCTGTAAAAATCAGTTAAATAACTTAAAGTTTTCAAATGACTTGAGCCTTAAATCTCGGTTTAAATACAGCGGTCTCAGGGACTCCACCTCGTAGTAAATGTTATAGAAAAATCACCTCGTGAGTTACCGAGCGAGGCGGCGCACTGATTAGCACACTGGACTAGCATTCGTGAAGACGAAGGTTCAAACCCGCGTCCGGCCACCCTTACTTAGGTTTTCTGAGATTTCCCTAAATCGCTTCAGGCAAATACCGGGATGATCGTTTATCTGAAAGCACACGGCCGACTTCCTTTACCATCCTTCCATAATGTGATGGGACCGATGACCTCGCTGTCTGGTACCTTCAGCCAAATCAACCAATCAGCCAACCATCACCTCATGAGTTACGGGCTGCTACTGTGGATACTGGGTACCTAGTCTGGTGTGGGTGTAAACACCTGAGTGTCGGTATTCCAGAAAACGTTGAAATAGTTTGAAGTGTTAACATGAAAAATATTCACATCCATACTTGACAACAGTGTCAGTAACGCCTCCAAATTCAAATAATACGGCGTGTGTTAGAACAAACGTGTTGTTAACAACGAAGTAGTTCTTGAATGAATTTATTTTGTTTTTATTGCTTGTCTAAGTTCTTTCAAGTCAGCTTTCACACTTCTTCCATAATCCACTCTTTCAGTAAAGATAATAGTGACTGCAGAGCTGAATATTATCAATACTATCTGGCCAAATGTGCAGAAAATACAGCATACCCAAATAAAATTTTCTGGAGCGAAAAGAAGTACACATTTCGTTTAAATTTCAGATGCTGCAGACGCAGCTGCACGTAAACGACGCGAACGTTTTAAATGACCGGTCGTGAAAGTCCTAATTTTGTTCCTACTGAAGGAGAGTTCGGCGGTAGGAAACGCGTGAATGGGCTGCTAAGACCGCCGCATTCTCTCGAATAGTGCATTAAATTCGTGGTATTCTTGAAAGTTTAAGGTAGTCGATGGTACGTCGCTTACCCTCTGTCGTAATCTTAAGAGTCGCATTTTGAACAATACATGTAAGTGAACAGTTCTGCATCCGTTACTTACACTAACAGAAGAGTCAGAACGAACATCAAAATACGGAGAAAATACCGTTCAATCTCCGAAGTTTTGTCGGTGTGTGAGGATCGTAATTTGCTCCATTCACAGTGCGTGTATAGTTTATTAGACACAATGCACAGAAAATGATACCGTAAGATCGATAGAGTCGAAGAAATTAAGACATATTTATGCTGATAATCCCAAATAATCTTTTTCCTGAAAAAAAATAAATGTATTAAACAAATGTTGACTAGCTACCAGGTTGACATGAAATAACATGACTGCTCTTCTTGAGCTTTGATCTTTACGAAGATACGAAAAGCAGTACGTCTTTTTTCAGATGGCATTTTTTTTTTTTTTTTTTTTTTTTTGTTCAGCAGTCCACTTCCGCTCCTCGAAACATGTTCAAAAAGTATCGCAGTGTGCCATTCATGGAGAAGTGACATTATTAAAAACGTAACACAATACTGACTTTGACTTTCCCGTTCTAGCACACTATGCAGGTTCTAGCGGTCTCCGTTTATTTCTATGTATACATAAACACTGACACCAACGAAGATGCTCTTCGTTACCCAAAAGCTAGTACATTACACACACATTTATTAAATGCATGAGCATGCAGCACCGAAAATGGCGAGAATTTTTCCTGCTATAAGTAAAGCTCAGGTCGTCTTCTCGCAGTTCAACCTTTCACGTTCCGATATTAATCCAAGTATATGTTGAACGAAAACGATAAACGATATGTTGTATACAGTAAACACAGTTTTTGGTTTAGGACTGGCAGTATAATTCCTGAAAATGGTTGACTATGACTGGTGTCTATTTTCCTTGTTTCCAAATGTTTATTTTCATATCCATCAATTAGACGAATTATTTTACCGAAAGTACTTGCAATACGTGCTAGAATAGAAGTTACCGTCAACTTTGTATTACGTTTATTAAGAACATTCTTTTTACATGAATGGTACACTGTAACACATTTTTAAACAGGTCGCGAGTAGAGGAAGTGTGCTGCCGAATAAAAAATATGGGTTACTATTAAAAAAAGACGTATTGTTGTCCAATTCGTAACGAACGAAGACACAATAAAGGAGATCATGTTGGTTCATGGCCCCCCTGGTAGCTAAACAACATCTGCTTGATACATTTGTTTTGCTTCTGCCAAAAGGTTATCTGGCGTGGTTTTGATACATTTTTTTATTTTGCACAAAAGGTTATTTGGCATGGTCAACGTAAATGGGACATCCTGTACAAGCAGCTGTCGTTTTCTCCGGCGTAGTGTGCACTAATCCTTCACGTACGGAACGGGTTGCGAAGGTTAAGCAGGTGGAATGAAACAGTTGCTGAGTGTAGATGCGGCTTCCTCTGCTGCGATACACGAACATCTCCACTTAATATATATCTACACGTTGACACATCTCGATGACGGGCCAGCGAAGTGATGCGGGCCGCTCCCGGATTGTCTTGCCCCGCGAGAGCCTATGTAAACCGGCGAGTTGCAGAGCTTTCCACAGGGCGCTGCGGCTGCGCCCCTGCAAACAAAGGCAGCGCGCCGGCTAGATCAATACCTGTCTATTCAGCTAATTACACATCGGGGTTAGCCGGGCCTCGAACGGCGGACCCCACCGCCTGCCGTCCTCCACACATCCCGCACGGCTGCTCTCTGTTCACCGCGCCCTCCCGGCTAAAAACAGAACTGCCCCTCGCCACAGACCACCCTTGTTCGGAACCAGCGTACCGGTAACCCCTCGTTTCATGCTAGCTGAAAATGCACTGCAGCTCTGCCCTCTTTTCACTGCACGCTATTTGAAACTTTATTTATTCCACAAACTGACCTACGTTCCAGTACTAACTAGGAATCGATTTTCATTCCCATGCACGATGTACTGAACACTGCTTCTTAGGGCACTGGTACAATGCGAGAAATGGAAAAACTGTTTTAGCACGACAATCTTTAAAATACATTTCGTACCATGTAATATGGACGCTCTTATTGCTTCAGGAAAGTTTCCACACATGGAAGCCAGTTGCTGGGTAAAGAGATGATTATCAACCACACAGCAAAATACTCACAAATCTTTATTCACTTAGTTACTGAACGAATTAATATTTTCTTAAACAGCAACTTTACTGAACGACGATCGATATCTCTTAAGAATGGTGACATGACGTTCAGTTGAAGTTAAACATTCCTATTTTGAAAACGTGAGGTTTCGCTAATCTCCTCTTATTCTTTTTCCTGAATCACCCCGTATCTTCACTGGGTCGGCATGTTAATTTCTGGATTTGGCAGTGTTAATGGTGGAAGGTGGCCGGATGCACTTCCTGTCGCCACCCCTTACCCCCGTGGGATGGAATGTTTGTACCCCTCCTGTCTGCATTTGATGTTATCATGTGAAAGTTGGCGAATGTTTTTCTAAATATTTTCGAATCTTGTAACTGAGGCAGGATGTGGATACCAACCCGGTATTTACTTTCTCGGATATGGGGCAGAGCGGTTTCGGAAATACTAGGATGTTTTCCGTCGATTGGTTTTGAAGTTCCATCAATAGCGGTGTTGGTGCACTAATTTGTGGAGATTCAGACGCGCCTATTATCCTAACAACGTTGTTTATAAACGCCTTAACAAGCAAAATATATGTTTCTAGATGGGGTCCGCCTTTAGCAAAGCACAATTTTGTTTTATATCCCAAACATGTTTCACTGCAGTTGCAGCAACGTCAATGGGTTTTTATTTTGTGGCTTTTTACCACATGGTGTGGATTTCCTGAGGTACTATGTTTCTATAGTGCCTGTTTTCTTTCACAGTTTGTCATGTCATCTTTTTGCCTCATCTTCCGCACTGTGAAGTTTTGTGTAATGAGCTGTTACTGTCACTGTTTAACAGCGAAAGTGACAAAACACACACACACACACACACACACACACACACACACACACACACACACACTCGTCAGAGGGTACTCTTCATTCAGTTCTGTAAAATACAAACATGCAACGAAATTAGACCTAAAATGGTTTATGTCTGTTGTGCTTATTATTTTATTTTCTACATTGTTAAGTTCTGTAGCTACCTTTGTATAACAATGTAAATAGAGCCCTACAGAGCTCTGCAATGTAGAAAGTAAAGTAATAACCACAACACGCATAAACTGTTTTAGGCCTGATTCTGTTACAATACGAGGGCGTACTGAAAAGTAATGCCTACGAATTTTTTATTCTGTTCTCAATAGCGCTTCGCTGGCACAAGTTACAACCCTCTGCCACTAGAGGGCTCCGAATTGTAGCGTGTGACACTGCCGTGTGTAATGTAACTATGCCGATGCGTGAGAGACCCTCTGCAAACTCAAAGCACGAACTCTAAGTGTTCGTCCACACATGTTACACCCTCTCCTGCGGCACGACAATGCCAAACGAGCGCTGTGACATCTACAAGAATCCGAAGTCTTGGGTTTACTACCGTCGATCATCTTCCATTCAGCCCCCACATGGCCCCATCCGAATTTGATCTGTTTCCGAAACATAAAGAACAGCTTCGGGAACTTAACTTTGCCTGTGATGAAGTGGTGCAAGCAGAGGTGAGGCTCCATCGACAAAGTCAAACATTCTACGGTGACCGTATCAACGAACTGGTCCCTCGTTGGTAGAAATTTGTGCGTCGCCAGGATGAGTGCGTTGAGAAATAAATATGTAGCCATGAAAAATAAAGATGTAGAACGCTAATAAATTTTGTTGTTAAATAAAAAGCTTCAGTTTTCATATAAAAAAATTCGGAGGCATTACTTTTCAGCACTATCTTGTAATTAGCACTTAAACGTGTTTGCATTTTGCACAACTGAATAAAGGCACCCACTAATGATAACGCAATGACGCTGAAATGTATTCGGGTACTTATAGAAAGTAGTAGTTTGCATAATATGCAGACTTGAATCCCCATAATAGGACACTTCTAGTGTAAGTATATTAGTCGTACATTTACGCCGTTCCTTTAAACTACAGTTTAGGCTTTCATCTATAATTCGAACATTTTTCAATTTAAAATTGTTTTTCACTGTAATGATGCGGTACTCAACCAACTTATTAATATTTCGCTATGTTACTGCTACGCAGTCATGACAAGATGAACGATATTTTCGAAAGCGATAAAAGCAAGGAACAACAACTTTTTTAAATATATGTCGTTTTGTAGAAGGGTTGGTAGCTATTAAAATAATAATTGCGCCTGGGCAATAGCCGAGTGCAAGTCTTTCAATTGGATGCCACTTCGGCGACTTGTGTGCCCCTAACCTACTCTGGGCGACAAAACGGTAAAGGGAATGTACAATTTAACTTGCAATCTGAAATTGGATGCCACTTCGGCGACTTGTGTGCCCCTAACCTACTCTGGTTATCAAAACGGTAAAGGGAATGTACAATTTAACTTGCAATCTGAACCACGTATTGCGTCTGGCGACTCCTTACGCCGTTACGAGTGAAGCTTAGGTTAAGGGCAGACTGAAAACTTTCATAGTCTGACCGATATTCCCTCAACCTTCTATTTCATTGTGGGAATGATACCGTTATGCAAGTGTGCAAAGGCTTGTTTGCTATAAAATGCATCGTCTGTCGTATTTTTGAGTACATCGCACAAAACCGGATCACATTGTTATGTTGTCTCAGATCTGTACGAACAGCTTTCAGGAAACGACCACATCTTTGTTATTTTACATAGTAAATAATTTTTTTCTCAACGAGAAAGAAAGAACTTCAGCTACTTACAGTTACATCCTCTCCGCAAATTCATCCCAGGCCTGCATCTCGATGCACTGTGTAAGGACCGTCTGAAATCAGAATAAAAGAATAAATTACCAAAATATTCTTCAACCTGACCTCTTTTCACGAATACAGCTTTCTACTGTTTCTCACGGCGCGGCATTCCGTCACGTTACCCAGAGCGATAGTAGCGCCCCAAGCGGCCAAAAACTGATACTTCTGAATACAATATTGGATGAGTGAGCGTCAGTACTACGTTTACGTGATTTGTAACATTAGAAGGCGTATGTAGTGCCATCGAAATAGAGAACAACTAAAAAATTAGATCATATTTGTCATTCTTTGGTTTCCTAAAGACTCTGGGGGTATGAAACGGTACATTACACGACAGTTTATTTACGATTTTCTTGTAACATATAGATATTTACTGAAGGATGCCACTTTTCGTTAATAACAAAACATTGCCAGTAAACAACAGAAGGCCTGACCCTTTGCAGAAAGATGTCGTATGTCTACCCACGAACACAAAGTTTCGCTCGCTACACTTCCCGCCATATCAATGAATGTGGAGCGATAATAAAAAGGAAAGAAATAAAACCGTTCCCCAAGACAAAAGAATCCAATTCTACAAATGTTGCCACATCTCATTCACAAAGGGCAAGTACCTTCAACATATACATTTTTGAAGCAAAAGTGATTACATTTAAGTAATATTTGTGTAGTGAAAAGTCGAATCAACTGTAGGAATGGGCGATTCATTAGACTCCACAAAAAATTTTACATATCGAGGAAAGTGCCTATCACAATAAGAACAGTCACCAACAGAAATATATGCCTCTCATGCATGAGATATGTATTTATATTCTCTTGCTGTCAGGAGAGTAAGATGCAGTTACACACATATTCGAAAATATTTCTTCATGGAACGTTGTAGCTTATGTTTCGCAACAAGTGTGCGAAAAACAGATCTGAGAGTCCCATGAAAACTTAGTAAATGATAGTATTTCTAGAAATCATAAGTAAAGGCAGCGTCACCACAGACTACAGTTGAGGCACGCCCTGATGTGAAAGTTGTTTGACAGCTGAAGCGACACTAGCTCTCCAAGCGTCTTAGACATAATAATGTATGTTTCTACTTAATTAACGAAATAATTGTTATATTTTTGCACTACATAAATCACTGCATTACCAAGAGACATAAATTATCGTAAAATAAATGTCCTTGAACATGCATCAAGTGGTAGAGTGAGCAAACATTTACCAAGAAGAATAAATTTAAACTCAAAGAAATATTTTCTATCTAGGAATAAAACTGTACAATAAATTACAAAAGGACATTAAAAAGATTACGAAACAAACTTATTTAAAAAGACAGCTACAAATAATTTTGTAGGTAATACATTCTATACACTGGAGGATTACTTACATAGCACAGAGTAAGGGTCTGGTAAAAAATTAACAGATACAAACAGTAATTACAACGATAGTAAAACATATTATTTCACAATACACTCTCACGTTATGTTTTACCTTCTTTTCTGGCAAAATTCCTCTCAGAGTTCTACACTATATGATAGTAACACCTTATCCCCTT
This sequence comes from Schistocerca serialis cubense, assembly GCF_023864345.2. NCBI lineage: Eukaryota > Metazoa > Arthropoda > Insecta > Orthoptera > Acrididae > Schistocerca > Schistocerca serialis. The sequence goes on along the minus strand of NC_064641.1, from coordinate 391,476,236 downwards.
TCTCACTCGTTACAGAGGGATCCTGACCCAGTTTTTCAGGCTAGCTAATAGGAATTTGCGGAACGCAAAATGGAAACCAGGCGTTTTCGCTGTGGTCATGACATAAGCTGACAGTGTGTGTAGTGTTACGTTATGAAACAGTGTGTGTAATCTGGGCAATGACTGTGAGTGAGAAATCACAGTATAGGACTAGCATTTTACATTATTAAATAACTTTGTAAAACAGTATAGAACACCACGAATAAACCGAATGAGGTTCCACTATTTTAAACAGACTGATGTTGTATTCGGGAGGGTGGAGACTGCAATCTTCATCCGGACACTCCAATTTAGATATTCCGTGGTTTTCTTAAATTGCTTGAGGCAAATGGCAGGATAATTCATACTGTAAGAGCCCGACCATCTGTCCAACGCTTGTCAAACTATACCTGCAAGTACGTATACGCCTGTCTATATGGATTACATTGTTTGTATTGTTCTTGAATTTTAGTACCAAGTCATCTACGGATGAATAAAGCTACCACCACCACCACCACCACCACCACCACTACCACTACCACTACCACTACCACTACCACTACCACTACTACTACCACCACCATACTACTTCTACGTAAAACCATCTACGAAAATCGATTTCCAACTATAGGTTTTCGTCTTCCGGAAGTTGTGTTACATTTAAACACAGCAATCGCACATGTTTCAGTCCTCACAAGAGAAACTTCCCGTCGCATCCCCCTCAGATGTAGTGGTAAAATGGTCTAGCTGATAGCCCGTACAAAACTGAACACAGATCAAGTATGAAAACAGGAAGAAGGTGTGCTTAACTGTGAAAAAAGAAGAAAATTCGAACACGGTCTAAGTTCATGATGTGCAACATCGAGCACGTCTGAGTAACGCGGACATCATGGTTACGTGGTCACGGCATTGGATTGAGGAGGGGGAGATCGGTGTTCAAATAAATCTCTCTCATGTCCCCACGACCCCCCACCCCCTCCCCCAACCTTTTTTTCACAAAATTATGAACTGTCCGTCCGGTCATTGACGTGTCTGTTCTCCTTCTGTAATCTTGGAAATTATCATATAGTACTTTGGTTACAGAATATGAGTCATGCGGTAAGAGAAGATTACCTTCGCAAGTAAATTGTATGAATAATGAAACGAGGCGAGATGTTGTACTATTGTAGATCAAATAGGAGGAGAATACGTCTGGAGGTTCCTTTCTTACACCTCGCTGTTGCAAAAAGTCGTTACACCATGACAGACACAAATTTGAATACAGCGAACAGACACGTCAATGCTCAGACAGTTGTAATATTGTGAAAAAAATATGGAACGCGGGGAATATGTGAACACGGAACTCTCACTTTTTAATCCGCCACCGTGACCACAGAATCACCAAGCCGTGATTTTACAAGTGGTTAAAATTAAAAAAGAACAAACTAATACAACATGATCTGGGTGGAAGTTGAAATAGCTTTAAGTTACGATGCTCTAAATTTTTTGTATAGAATTTCAGTAAGAGGATGGACATGGACATAGAGACACGCGCGAACTATTCTTTGTCGTATAGTCGATTATCAACATATACATTCAAATTTCGTTAATTATAGCAAACTAGTTCCTATCGTTCCACTATTCAAGATAGCGCATGTCAGTAGGAGAAATAGAGCTACATATATGAATGCAGAAGTTTCAATATATTGTCACACACTTATCTTTTATTAATCGATCGTTTTTTGTCATTCTTCTAAACCTAACATAAATCTAACATCGGTAGAATTAGTTACACTGCTAGAAGAGTATTGCCAATGCAAAAAGCAACTTGATAACGTGAGAAAATATAGCTTATGACTCAACAGTCATCAGCAGTTCTGCTCTTACAAAAGATGAGTATATTGATATTGCGTGTAAGATGCTTAATTAGGAATAATGGATATATTAATGGAGAATAAGCGTAAAAGGAAGGAAGATTACAGTTGCTCGTGGCCTTATTATTTGATTCCCCATATGACCGTTTCGTCAGTAGTACTTGGACTGATGGTGACTCAAATGTTTTTTTGACTTCAACCAATACCAGACTGCCTCAATGCAAAGCTACTTGAATGTCACGTGTAAAAAACAAGGGTTTCTTTTACCATGATAGACATTTTCGGAATGCATGCTCGTTGGCGTAGATGAGGTAATTCTATTCGAGATAAGTCATTACGTTTCAGCTTAGAACAACTTCTAAAATTCCACAGTAAGTGTATGCGCTCTTGCGATTCTGTGACTGATTGATACCTGCCCAGGGTAGTCCGTTTGATACGCTGTGGATTCAAAAGCGATTTCACGCGTAACACAACTTGTGTACTAAACGCATAGTCAGCGTCAAGCCAGAGGCATCCACAGACTTCAACACAAATGTTTCCAAGAAGAGGCAAAATTCTGAAATTCTCAGTTTTGATATAACTAGGTCGATTTGTCTGACAACGTGTCGTGCCCCGGTAACTAAATTTGACAAGTACACTGAACTTACATTACTTTGAACAGCTACTAGTTATCCACTTAGTATTTTAAGGCAGACTGCTTTGATAACTAAAACGTTAGAATATTTAAATCGTATATGCAAAATATATCTTTTTATATATGAATCGGATGTCATCTTTTTAATCCAGCGATCTCACATCACATCCTCATACGATTACATCCGGGGTATCCAAGGAGCTATGAAATAAATAGCTCACAGAGACTTCACTAAAATTTCCAGATCTAAGGCTGAAACTAAATACTAAAAAGCTGCTATAGAAAAAAAAGACAAACGCTTGAATAAATCATGTTAGATATCAAAAGAATAACCAATAAAAAGTGACAATGCTCCTCGACGTAGAGAACAGGAAATGAATTCTATAAAAGGCTTAATCAGAGTTGATGACACCTACAACACTTAAAGTAAAGAAAACGAACCACCACAACCGTGTCATCAAAGAAATATATTTCAAAGGACTAATTTCGGCGCAACACTTACCCCTTCTTCAGGTACGCTATAAACCGAAAGTGTACTTTGATCTACGTGTCGTAGAATCCATTAAACACCAGTTGTCAACTGTATACATCAGGAGTCTATAATCGACGTGTTGTCACTACTGTCATGGAACCTGAAGGTGACGTGTTACGCCGACATTAGTCGTTTGAAATAAATTTGTTCGATGATACGGCCGTGATGATTCGTTTTCTTTACTTATACCACAGCCGCTGTCCCATGTCCACGAGAACTAAGTTTTACATGGCTTTGTTTGCATACAAAACTTTGCACCGGATCACAATGGATTTATTCCATTCCTTTCATGCTTTCTATTTTTTTAATGTTAGTTGGCTAAACTAAAGTTGAATGAAATGTTTGGAGCACAGCGTTGTATGGTAGTGAAACATGGACTGTGGGAAAATCGGAGCAGAAGCGAATCGAGGCATTTGAGATGTGGTGCTACAGACGAATGTTGAAAATTACACTACTGGCTATTAAAATAGATGCAGCACGAAGATGACGTGCTACAGACGCGAAATTTTACCGACAGGAAGAAGATGCTGTGATATGCAAATGATTATCTTTTCAGAGCATTCACACTAGGTTCGCACCGGTGGCGACACCTACAACGTGCTGACATGAGGGAAGTTTTCAATCGATTTCTCATACACAAACAGTAGTTGACCGGCGTTGCCTGGTGAAACGATGTTGTGATGCCTCGTGTAAGGAGGAGAAATGCGTTTCCGACTTGATAAAGGTCGGATTGTAGTCTATCGCGATTGCGCTTTAGCGTATCGCGACATTGCTGCTCGCGTTGGTCGAGATCCAATGACTGTTAGCAGAATATGGAATCGGTGGGTTCAGGAGGGTCATACGGAACGCCGTGCTGGATCCCAACGGCCTCGTATCACTAGCAGTCGAGATGACAGGCATCTTATCCGCGTGGCTGTAACGGATCGTGCAGCCACGTCTCGATCCCTGAGTCAGCAGATGGGGACGTTAGCAAGACAACAACCATCTGCAAGAACAGTTCGACGACGTTTGCAGCAGCATGGACTATCAGCTCGGAGACCATGGCTGCGGTTACTCTTGACGCTGCATCACAGACAGGAGCGCCTGCGATTGTGTACTCAACGACGAACCTGGGTGCACCAATGGCAAAACGTCATTTTTTCGGATGAATCCAAGTTCTGTTTAGAGCATCATGATGGTAGCATCCGTGTTTGCGACATCGCGGTGTATGCGCATTGGAAGCGTGTATTCGTCGTCGCCATACTGGCGTATCACCCGGCGTGATGGTATGGGGTGCCATTGGTTACATGTATCGGTCACCTCTTGTTCGCATTGACTGCACTTTGAACAGTCGACGTTACATTTCAGGTGCGTTACGACCAGTGGCTCTACCCTTCATTCGATCCCTGCGAAACCCTACATTTCAGCAGGATAATGCACGACCGCATGTTGCAGGTCCTGCACGGGCTTATCTGGATACGGAAAATGTTCGACTGCTGTCCTGGCCAGCACATTCTCCAGATCTCTCACCAATTGAAAACGTCTGTTCAATGGTGGCCGAGCAACTGGCTCGTCAAAATACGCCAGGCACTACTCTTGATGAACTGTGGTATCGTGTTGAAGCTGAATGGGCAGCTGTACCTGTACAAGCCATCCAAGCTCTGTTTGACTCAATGCCCAGGCGTATCAAGGCCGTTATTACGGCCAGAGGTGGTTGTTCTAGGTACTGACTTCTCGGGATCTATGCGCCCAAATTGCGTGAAAATGTAATCACATATCAGTTCTAGTATAATATATTTGTCCAATGAATACCCGTTTATCATCTGCATTTCTTCTTGGTGTAGCAATTTTAATGGCCAGTAGTGTAGGTGGCGGGTCAGGTAAGGAACCAGGAGGTTCTGCGCATCATTGTAGATGAAAGGAGTATATGACATGAAGAATGGGCAGGATGATACGTCATCAGTCAGCCATCAAGCAGTAGATTCCATGGTAGTAGAGGGAGCTGCAGACGGAAAAACTGTAGACGAATACAGAGATTGGAATGCATCCAGCAAACAATTGAGGACGTAGGTAAGTGGTACTCTGAGATGAAGAGATTGGCTTAGGAGATGAACTAATTTTTTCAGCTTTTTTCAAGGGTATGTGCCGTTTAGACTCCCTTCTGAAGTGTACCCTATCTATTGAGTAGTTATCCCCATACCCCTACCGCCATACAAAAAAATGTTCAAATGTGTGTGAATTTCTAAGGGACCAAACTGCTGAGGTCATCGATCCCTAGACTTTAACTTACGCTAAGAACAACACACATACAACCATGCATCAGCACGGCTTTAGAAAGCATCGCTCCTGCGAAACGCAACTCGTCCTTTTTTCTCATGTCTTGCGAACCATGGATGAAGGGTATCAGACGGATACCATATTCCTTGACATCCGGAAAGCGTTTGACTCGGTGCCCCACTGCAGACTCCTAACTAAGGTACGAGCATGGGATTGTTTCCCAAATATGTGAGTGGCTCGAAGACTTCTTAAGTAATAGAACCCAATACGTTGTCCTCGATGGTGAGTGTTCATCGGAGGTGAGGGTATCATCTGGAGTGCCCCAGGGAAGTGTGGTAGGTCCGCTGTTGTTTTCTATCTACATAAATGATTTTTTGGATAGGGTGGATAGCAATGTGCGGCTGTTTTCTGATGATGCTGTGGTGTACGGGAAGGTGTCGTCGTTGAGTGACTGTAGGAGGATACAAGATGACTTGGACAGGATTTGTGATTGGTGTAAAGAATGGCAGCTAACTCTAAATATAGATAAATGTAAATTAATGCAGATGAATAGGAAAAAGAATCCCGTAATGTTTGAATACTCCATTAGTAGTGTAGCACTTGACACAGTCGCGTCGATTAAATATTTGGGCGTAACATTACAGAGCGATATGAAGTGGGACAAGCATGTAATGGCATTTGTGGGAAAGGCGGATAGTCGTCTTCGGTTCATTGGTAGAATTTTAGGAAGATGTGGTTCATCTGTAAAGGGGACCGCTTATACAACACTAATACGACCTACTCTTGAGTACTGCTCGAGCGTTTGAGATCCCTATCAGGTCGGATTGAGGGAGGACATAGAAGCAATTCAGAGGCGGGCTGCTAGATTTGTTACTAGTAGGTTACGGAAATGCTTCAGGAACTCGGGTGGGAGTCTCTGGAGGAAAGGAGGCGTTCTTTTCGTGAATCGCTACTGAGGCTGACTGCAGTACAGTTTTACTGCCGCCAACTTATATTTCGCGGAAAGACCACAAAGATAAGATAAGAGAGATAAGGGCTCGTACAGAGGCATATAGGCAGTCATTTTTCCCTCGTTCTGTTTGGGAGTGGAACAGGGAGAGAAGATGTTAGTTCTGGTACGAGGTACCCTCCGCCACGCACCGTATGGTGGATTGTGGAGTATGTATGTAGATGTAGATGTAGATGCCCGAGGGAGGACTCGAACCTCCGGCGGGTGGGGCTGTGAAATCCGCTACATGGCGTCTCAAACCTCACGGTCACTCCGCGCGTCAGCCCCACACACATACACAATAATTTAATGCTCGCCCGTGCCTTTGAGTTGCCACAGGTACCAAGGTGAGGGGTGCGAACAGGGTAGGAGTGCTGCAGAGGCCACGGGTGATGAAGACGGGCAGTGGCTACCTAGCGATTTCGAAAGCAAATGGCGTTCCCAGTCTCGCTTCCTGCTCCGTGCCCGCGACGTGAGGTCAGCGGCGGCCGGCTATTTTCCGAGAACGTGGCGCCGACAAAGCGACAAACAGCGTCCGACACAGGCCAGGGCAGCCCAGCCCAGAGCGCGGAGCATTCCTATCCTGATGCCGGGGACGGCGAAGGCGCTCCTCGCTTTTTGCGCAGGCCGCAGCGCAAAGTATTGCGTTTCCGATCGCGCCGCGCACTTCTGTAATTTATGTACTCGCTTCATTACGCAGGCTGACGGCTAGCCACGCACAGCATGCGTATAAAACGCGCTCGCATCCTATGTTTTGTGCCAGCGGCTCGGAGGAAACGGAGGGTGGTGGATGATACGAACAGCTATGCTGTTCATTTCTTATCCGCTAAGACGGTGGGCGCGGATCAGTTCGCGAGTGTGTAGCGTAACAGCTTTCACAACTAGCCGAGCTACTGGCGATTTTATAACAAACTAAAAAAAAAAAAAAAGATTAGAGTTGGTAGGCTTATTCTAAAGTAAGTTATATCGCTGCACAGAAGCATATCAAGAGCCTTTCTTCCCCATAAATCATTACTGGAAAGACACCGAAACTGAAAAAGAGAGCGATCCAAAAATTGGACGTGCGACTGTCGTAAGGATCGAACTCGAGCTAAAGGCGAAAAGTCTTGTGCGCTATCATCCACGTTATCAGAACCACTGATACTAATTGTATACGACGGGCCTCTTGAATTTGCGTTCGCAACGGCCTGATCGGCTAACTTTAATGTTAATTCACTCGGAAACGGCGCAACGTATCGAACTTTAATCTTAATAATTATTTCTCATCCTACACTGCAGCATACTCAGAAGCGTTCCACACTGTTTCTCACCGCCCTGTATAAGTTTATTCAAAAAACATTCTTGTTCATTTTCTGTACACCGTGTGAAACAAAATTCACTTCTGAACAAATTGTGAGCATACTACTTATTTTTTGCAGTGTTTGAAGCTAACTAGCACTGATTTTGGAAATGTCTACATGTGTCCTAATAAACGCGAAGTACAGTGAAGACAATAATACCCATCCAAACAATAAAGTCATGTTTGTACTACTGCAGACAACTTGGGTAAAGTGTTCCAAATTAGTTAACATGTCCTGTCAATCTTTAATTTCTGCTGAGTTGCACTGGATCACAAGGAGCATTTTCAAGTTTTCCATTTTCGTAGATCAACGGTTGTAGATAGTTCTGTACCTGGAAAAGCTCCTCTCCACATTAGTTCATCGTCTTCAAATGTTGTGGCAATCACAGAAAGACTATCATCAACTTTGCATATTCTAGAATATTCACGATTCCTTTGGCGAACACTTTGCAATTTGCTGTTCACTTTGTCAACCACATAACTACCATTCGACCGAACTCACTCTGCAGTAGTTGCACAATATCCTGGGCGTTGCCCAGTTGAATACCAGCAGATTCCAGGCGTGTTATGGCTTTTGGTACCACTGAAAAGTTGACGTTGATGTATGCCAAGATTCCAGACAAGGTGTCTAAAGACCTTTTTCACAACTCTCACTTGGTTCATCGTATCAAGCTCACAAAGGACTGCACTTATTTTGGTGCACTTAGTGTAGTAATACTCAGCAGCATTAATCCTGGGACACCAGGATGAATAGGGGGACGGGGGGGGGGGGGGGGGGGGGGGGGGGCAGTGAATTGCTTGTTCCTTGAATTCCTGCACATAGATTTTCTTGCACACAGGAAATTAATTTGTCGACATTAGGGTAACTTAATCGCATCTCTTCTGCAACTCAGTGTAACGCATTTGCAAGACAAATGACCTGTTGTCTCTGTTCACACCGTCTGGCCACAGTAGCTTAACACAGTTGTCAAACAAAAGACCGTTGTCAAATTGTTTACTCTCTCGAGAGCTTCACACGTTAGGAAGAACTTGTCTCCAGGCCCGTCACCTTCTAGAACACCAACAACAACATTTGCAACATAATGCCTACCGGCGTCTATGGTATCATTTATGGACACCCAATCCTTTTGGACAGCAACACTAATTCGTACTTTGTTGAACACCCCTCATAGGTCACTCGAGGCAAATGCCGGGATGGTTCCTCTGAAAGGGCACGGCCGACTTCCTTCCCCCTCCTTCCCTAATCCGATGAGACCGATGACCACGCTGTCTGGTCTCCTTCCCCAAAACCAACCAACCAACCCCTCATAGGGCACGGATAAATAATTATTTCTCAATGTGCCGTAGATTCATCTGGAACTGCATGTGTTGTATACTTCTCCAAAAACTGTTTGAAGCGTGAATTTCTCCCCCGTGGGATAACACCACAATCTCATACAAGTCCTTGAAGAGTCATTGGACTATTGAAGATGGACCTATATGCTGAAATAACATCGTTTGTTTGTTGTCATTTTCGGCGCTTGTCTTCATACAACTGCTGTGTTTGGCGGTGTTACAGTGTCGTTGCACATTTCATCGCGTTTCTGCACTAACTTTAACTTCAGATACTGTAGTTGACAAGATAATGCTTCCCCGTCAGTACAGAAGCATTTTTCTCCAAAATAACGAACAAAACCTGGCAATGTCATGCCGTTGGAGTCCTTTACTTTCGACCTGTTGACCCAGTCTGAGTTTGGGTGCGACGTGTTTTACTTCGGTAGCCCCTTTGTTGGCTGCGAGAATGTTCTGTCGACGCCAGCAACAATGTCCTAGGTCAGCGAACTGACTAGTATTCAAAAAATTTTCAAATGTATGTAAATTCCTAAGGAACCAAACTGCTGAGGTCATCGGTCCCTAGACCTACACACTACGTAAACTAACTTATACTAAAAACAACACAAACACCCATGCGCGAGGGAGGACTCGAACCTCCGGCGGGAGGGGCCGTGCAATCTGTGACATGGCGCCTCAAACCACGTGGCCACTCCGCGCGGCCCGACTAGTGTGTTAGGCTGCTTGTCTACTGCAGTCCTGATAAATAAAGCTTTGAAATAATTATAAATGAAGATAGTAACTGTTCTCGAAAGAACAGATACCATTGATGACCGTGCAGCCACTCTAGAATAAATGATCATTAATTGAAACCCTCTGCTGCCGACAGGTGTTGTTGATATACCTCGATGTGGACAGCTGAAAATGTGTGCCCCGACCGGGACTCGATCCGGGATCTCCTGCTGCACGACGAAATAAAACCATTTGCGTTCATTTAGAGAAAATGATTCACTCTGGCAGCGGTATAAGACCTCAGCGCATGATTCGTTACGAGAGTGTAGAAATACCAAATAGAAATAATCGCACATATAAAGACTGTTGCATTGCAGTTTACTGGCAAAATGAATACACAATGGCTGACAGGTTGCCACTGACACAGCCAGTGTCAGAGAAAGATATCTTAACTAGTGCGAGCCACATGTTAAAATAGGGGGTATCTATTGCATAAGAAAAAACCTATTAGATAGATGGCGATAGAATGTCATACTGCACGGCGACGTAGCATGGACTGCTGCACTCAGAATTTCAGGCGATTAGAGCATTATTCAAGCATCTTGTTAAAATCACGGTACTCTTTGGTAATTAGAAATACCACCGCAGTGACGCAGTAATGAGATTCTTAGTGTTTTCCGCGACTAAGGTAAAAAATAAAATTTTACATGTCATTCTCATATTACTGGTGAACACAGTACTGGACACCCTGCACGACCTTTTGGGGCTTATATGAAAAACAAAGCTAGCGTTTCTCAGCAATCCCCATTGTTGGTCGTAAGATTTGACATATCCCGTAAGGTTTACGACATGTGCGAGAACCAAAACTGAAGGATAGCAATGAACTCAAACTACTCCATTCTCGTATTTTGTACGGCAACCTTTATGTCTCACAAGGGAAACTCCCCATCGCACCCCCCCCCCCCCCCCCCGCCCCGCCTCAGATTTAGTGATACGATGGCCCAATGGAACTGAATACAGGTCAAGCATGGAAACATTAGGAAGGTGTACTGAACTGCGAAAAATAAGCAAAATAGAAACAGAGAACGGTACAAAGACAATACGTGCAATAAAGAGCAGCCTGAAACAGCAACGGCGTCGTGGCTCAGTGGTGATGGTGTTGGACTGCCAAGCGAGCGAGCCGTGTTCAGTTCGGCTCGCGCAGCCGTGAGGCGCGGACGTCCACTGCGCCCCGCCTGTTGTGGAGCTTAAGCGCGCGTTTGTTTACTTCTCGCCGCGGTTTCATGTACTGAGTCCCTCTTACGAGAGAGCCATGGCACGCACTTATCGCCGAACAACTGTCAAGTACGCATTCCAAGCAGAATACGCACGACCAAGCCGGGATGATTTTCACCTGAATCCGCAGGATCATTGACATTCACTTTTCCATCATTGGGAACGTTGTGTATATCAAGATACGCACCGAGGAGGGTGTGTACCGAAATTGTGAGCCGCCGCGCGGGAAACCTGAAGTTTAAGCACCACGACGGCCAAACAGGTGATGTAATGATCGGCCTGCGTACGGTCAGGATTTTCGAACTCCCGTTCGAGGTCCCGCCGGACGTCGTCATGCCAGCTTTTAAGCCGTATGGCAACGTACTCAGTCACCTGGTTGAAAGATGGAAACGTTTGAGACCTACCCTGTACTCAACGGCGTCAGTCAGGTGAAAATTGAATTTAGTGAAGCATGTGCTGTCTTACTTGATTGTACGAGAGATGCAGGTCCATCACTATGTATGACAGACGACCCTGTATCTGCGCCGGCTGCGGCCAGGAAGGGCATGACCACTAAAACTGTCTGCAGTCCCGGATTGTACAGATACCACTCAACGACGTCACCTCCACTGCGCCATCCACCAACTGCCGAACTTCCGCACGACCCACGAACACGTCGCAGGTGATGACTACAGTCGTGAAGACTAATCCCCCACTTTTCACGTCACAGCAACCAGAGACACTGTCGGAGGGAGACACTCGTCTGCCTAGCACCGCTGACGCGACGCGGAGATGGATGTGACGCCTGGCGTTATAGCGAATTCTACCTTTCTTCCACCTGGCAATGAGACGATGGACAAATGGCTCTGAGCACTATGGGACTTAACAGCTGAAGTCATCAGTCCCCTAGAACTTAGAACTACTTAAACTTAACTAACCTAAGGACATCACATCCATCCATGCCCGAGACAGGATTCGAACCTGCGACCGTAGCAGTCGCGCGGTTCCGGACTGAAGCGCCTAGAACCGCTCGGCCACTTCGGCCGGCGAGACGATGGACAACCGCTCCGAATCCGCCACGCCGGAAGCGGCACCGTACGCCCTCGGATACTCAAAGAATGAGGCCACAAGATAACCACATCATGTCCGATGACACGCAGATGTCGGACAATAGTGTCCCGCCACCTCACCCTACGACAGCTTCACGTCGTTGTGACGCGGCGGCGCCGAATCGTCCCGAAAGAGTCCCGGGTGACGTCCCTCCTGCTGCACCAACACCACCTGCGTGCACAGCAGATGACCCGTGGCGGGATATCATATCTGTACTGACGATTTCTTGAGCTCATGTCGACGAGGATGACGCTGCGCTTCTGCCTGGTGCCGCGGAAGGACTTGTCTCGGTGGAGATGTCGGTACAGCTGCGACGCAGTGACTGAAAATACTCGTACATCCGCCCCTAACGGCCGCCGCCGGAGCGGACGCCACCTTCCCGATGGACGTGGTGACCCAATAATACCGACTGGCGACTCTCAACATCAATAACATTCGTGCGCGTCATAAACTGACGGCGTTACAAGATACGTAGAATGCTGTGGATATAGACATTGCCCTGCTCCAGGAGATCCATGTCGAGGATTTCGTCAGCCCTCTCGGATACACTGCTCACGTCTGCCACTGGCAGAGGCGTGGGAATCCTTCTCCGTGATGGCCTAATTGCCGAAGACGCGCTTTCCTCCCTGACGCGAGAGGCATGGCTCTCACCGTGTATGACGTCAGAACCGTTAATATCAATGCGCCCTCCTGATCGGTACGATGCCGTGAACAGTCCGCTTTCTTCGCAGATGCGATCGCGCCACTGTTTATGGGACCCAAGGATGCCCTAATCTTCGGTGAGGAATTTAACTTCACCCAGGCGCCGAAGGACCAACTGCCACACTACGTTCCATGTCTGGTGCACTCCACAATCAAAACCAATCTACATCTACGTCTACATCGATACTCCACAAGCCACCTGACGGTGTGTGGCGGAGGGTACCTTGAGTACCTCTATCGGTTCTCCTTTCTATTCCAGTCTCGTATTGTTCGTGGAAAGAAAGATTGTCGGTATGCCTCTGTGTGAGCTCTAATCTCTGATTTTATCCCCATGGTCTCTTCGTGAGATATACGTAGGGGGGAGCAATATACTGCTTGACTCCTCGGTGAAGGTATGTTCTCGAAACTTCAACATAAGCCCGTACCGAGCTACTGAGCGTCTCTCTTGCAGAGTCTTCCACTGGAGTTTATCATCTCCTTAACGCTTTCGCGATTACTAAATGATCCTGTAACGAAGCGCGCTGCTCTCCGTTGGATCTTCTCTCTCTCTTCTATCAACCCTATCTGGTACGGACCCCTCACCGGTGAGCAGTATTCAAGCAGTGAGCGAACAAGTGTAAGGTAACCTACTTCGTTTGTTTTTGGATTCCATTTCCTTAGTATTCTTCCAACGAATCTCAGTCTGGCATCTGCTTTACCGACGATTAATTTTATATGATCATTCCATTTTAAATCACTCCTAATGCGTACTCCCAGATAATTTATGGTATTAACTGCTTCCAGTTGCTGACCTGCTATATTGTAGCTAAATGATAAGGGATCTTTCTTTCTCTGTATTCGCAGCACATTACACTTGTCTACATTGAGATTCAATTGCCATTCCCTGCATCATGCGTCAATTCGTTGCAGATCCTCCTGCATTTCACTACATTTTTCCATTGTTACAACCTCTCGATATACCACAGCATCATCCGCAAAAAGCCTCAGTGAACTTCCGATGTTATCCACAAGGTCATTTATGTATATTGTGAAAAGCAACGGTCCTACGACACTCCCCTGCGGCACACCTGAAATCACTCTTACTTTGTAAGACTTCTCTCCATTGGGAATGACATGCAGCGTTCTGTTATCTAGGAACTCTTCAATCCAATCACACAATTGGTCTGATAATCGATAATTGATGGAAAGTCATCGAGTAAAACAGAAGTGACTTCTGGCGTTCCCCAAGGTAGTGTCATAGGCCCTTTGCTGTTCCTTATCTATATGAAAGATTTGGGAGACAATCTGAACAGCCGTCTCAGGTTTTTTGCAGATGACGCTGTCGTTTATCGACTAATAAAGTCATCAGAAGATCGAAACAAATTGCAAAACGAGTTAGAAAATATATCTGAAAGGTGCGAAAATTGGGAGTTGACCCTAAATAACGAAAAGTGTGAGGTCATCCACATGAGTGCTAAAAGGAATTCGCTGAACTTTGGCTACACGATAAATCAGTCTGATCTAAAAGCCGTAAATTCAACTAAATACTTAGGTATTACAATTACGAACAACTTAAATTGGAAGGAACACACAGAAAATTTTGTGGGGAAGGCTAACCAAAGACTTCGTTTTATTGGCAGGACACTAAGAAAATGTAACAGATCTACTAAGGAGACTGCCTACACTACGCTTGTCCGTCCTCTTTTAGAATACTGCTGCGCGGTGTGGGATCCTTACCAGATAGGACTGACGGAGTACATCGAAAAAGTTCAAAGAAAGGCAGCCGTTTTGTATTATCACGAAATATGGGAGAGAGTGTAACAGAAATGTTAAGGGATTTGGGCTGGACATCATTAAAAGAAAGGCGTTTTTCGTTGCGACGAAATCTTGTCACGACACTCCAATGATCAACTTTCTCCTCCGAATGCGAAAATATTTTGTTGACACCGACCTACATAGGGAGAAACGATCACCACGGTAAAATAAGGGAAATCAGAGCTCGTGCGGAAAATTCAGTTGTTCGTTTGGAATAATAGAGAATTGTGAAGGTGGTTCAATGAACCCTCTGCCAGGCACTAAAGTGTGATTTGCAGAGTATCCATGTAGATGTCGATGTAGATATAGAAGGTCTGTTATTTGAAGTCAGCTATGAGCCTTTAACATTTTTTTTTTAATGTTAAGGATAATAAGTTGCCGTCTCTTCATCTAAGAATAGATGATGAATGTAGCTAGCCGCTAACTTCGTGTAATGTCTTGTCTGTATAGACGTGTATCTGTTGTCTTTAAGATCCCTTCACCTTCACACATAAATCTATTACACAGGCGAAAAGTTAGACTAATGGTGGATTATTCGTATTATCTCTATTTTCATTCGCTCTCTCTCTTTCTCTCCTTTATCTATGTACAGTTTTTAATATAATATTTCATTACGTGAAATCAGCCAAATAGAATCTTTGGTGGAGTCCCTCGTCTTGGTAATCAGCGACTGGCTTGCTGTAAGAGATCTTTGCATTTATTATTACTGTTAAACACTGCATTCAGTCGGGAGAATCAATCGTGTGGACAATTTGTTCCTTTTACGAAAGATTGCGAATTCCAGATGTGTACGAAGCCTTTCTGGACGATTTAACACAGACTCAGTGATTGCAGGCTCTCTTCGACACAGCTGAAACTTCTCCACTCGCCGGCCGTTTGGCCGAGCGGTTCTAGGCACGTCAGTCTGGAACCGCGCGACCGCTACGGTCGCAGGTTCGAATCCTGCCTCGGGCATGGATGTGTGTGATGTCCTTAGGTTAGTTAGGTTTAAGTAGTTCTAAGTTCTAGGGGACTGATGACCTCAGATGTTATGTCCCATAGTGCTCAGAGCCAGCCACTTCCCCACTAATTACAGGGCCAACGTGATCATCAAATGATTCAGTAAAAACTCATTCGTTCATTCACTCCAGAACAAAAAAGTCACAAACCTTATTTATGAAGGAAATTGTGTATTGAATCCGTCTCCAATACATGTCCAGATCTCTGGTGACTCCACGTCTTAATTATTTTCCGTTTACAGTCTCTTTCTCTTCAAACAAACCGCTAGCGGCACAAATGTTAATTGGCTCGCTTTAGCGAGAAGAAAAGCAGAATATGTATCCCTCAGAAACACGTCAATCCCTCAACAGATACTCCAGAAGCTGTCCTAGTTACCACTCTAACAACCATGGAGAATGCATATATGCATCTCTGTTATTTCAAAGAATAAACGCACTAGAAAATACTTTGGCGTCGTCGAGCTGTCGCCGCATATGTTACGAGAAAATCAGATCAGATACTTTTCCAAAGTGAATGAATGTGGATGGTTTGATTGACAATGATTAATTGGTGCGTGGTAGAGGGTATTTTCTGTGAGGACATTACAATGCCCCTCGCAGCTAGCGAAGTTTGTGAGCCTAATTTTGATTTACCGAACACACTTCGCGAGCTATCTATTAGTGTGGGTAACCCGGAAGTGATGAGTGTCAGTCCTCCGACTGAAAAAAATTAATTATGTTTAAGACAGACGAAGAAAAGAAACATTGAAAACAGAAGAAATGAAGAGACGGGTGCGGCTGTATTGCTTTTACGTGCATCAAGGTGTTATGTCTGCTGTGCACAACCAAGAAAGATGATCTTTCATGAAACTGTTATCAGGGTCTACCCATTCGGGAACTTTCTTAAGCAGGGAACCTTGGAAAACCTCTTAAGCCTTGGCCCCCAGCCTACGGTACATAGAAGATACGAAAGCCTACAGAAGAGAAAAAATAATTTTGAAATTGATCTCTAAAGAAAAGATAGGGATCGATTTATATAACGATTTGGAGAAGAGTGATTTGTGCCTCAAGCAAAAAAAAAAATTACAATAAATAACTCGAGTTTTTTTTTACAATCTTGTTCCCAGGACAATATCTTACGGTGCTGGAACTCCCCCGGATTTTGCATGTCCCCGACGTGCACATTTGTAGTCGGTCTTCTACGCGGCCCACAATGGGAAGAGTAGAAGGGACAGGGATACCAGATTTCATATGCAACATTCATTCCAAAAGAATTAGCAATGACCGAAAGGGAAACTCTTCCTGTAAAAGAACTGGTTAGGTTGCACCGTCCAAGATTCTCCTTTTTGAAAACAATATCCCTATGGCTTCATGCATCCTTTTTCTTACGATGTATTGCAAGGAATTTAGCCATTGACTTAAAGTTTCCATTTATCCATTGACTAATGCTGTTGCCGAAAACATCATAATATTTACTCTAGTTTGAATTTTCTTTTGGACTGCGCATCACCACTTGTGGTTGTAAGTCCAAAAATTCTGACACATTTTCTGTCAGTGATTTCTTCTTCGTAATTTAAAGGATTCATGCAACTTGCAGTAGATTTTTGATTCAAATCATCGAATAATGGAAAGTGTGGTTCCTTTTACACAAAGACATAATCCTTCATTTCCTTGAAAAGTCATATCATTTATCTATAATCATAAAAATGTTATCCTAAATACATATATTTCTCCGCTTGATTGCTGTAATGTAAAAGTTATTAGTAGTGAGGAATGTGGATTCACTTCTTTCATTTATTCTCTGATTCATCCGGCATTCATACATGCATATATATGAAAATGGATTTTCAAACAAAATTCCAAAGTGAACAAGACCCATTAAATAACTACTAATTCTATGAATCTTAGTTTCTTTTGACATTCAACAATAAATCAAGAACTCCTAACGTCTAATTATGACACTTTTTTGAAGTTCAACATCAATGTTTCCCCTCGCGTTTAATGCGAGTCTCTTACAAAGCATATGTGTGTCGTCTATATCGATTCTAACTCTCGCGCCGACGTCAATTGTTTTGCGCGGGAAATTATCTTTGCGGCGTTAACCGTCACTCATGATTCACTGCCCAAACGCATCACTTCACACGTTTACACATCTAAGCGTGCAAATGAAATTATATATGAACATTCACTGGGAACCTCTTTTGATTATGCAGCGTCATTTTCGGGAAATATTTCTTTCTTGAAGGTCATTCAGATCCTTTATAATTCTTGATGACATTAGCAATGCTACAGTTCCATGTTTACCCAAACACAGGTGAAGTCTATCTCCACTATCTTCTTTGCAGCACTCGATAGTAATAGTTAGTCACTATTTCTACAATCTCTGTCACTGATTAATTATTTCAGTTTAAAGTTTTCTAACACTAAACACACACAGTTTATTGTTATGTTATTTCGAGCGTTCATCTCTGTCACTCGCAACACCATTCCTCCCTATCTTCTAATCTTCATTAAATTTTTTCAAGTCGTTATGAGAAAATAACCCTTTAATTTTGTTAGATCCCGGGTATGCTAACAGATAAGCCCCAGGGTTCGGAATTTGTAGAATGATGTATGGGCCAGTATGTAATAACTCCCATTTCTTTATACTCTTCTTTATTAAGGATGATTTGGTATGTCTTTAGACTAGTACTTTCTCTCCAACGTGGTGCGCCTGTACCCTCTTGATTAATTTGTCATTTGTTGTTTTCTCTGATCAGCCTTTTGCGTCATATTTATGATGGCTTGTCTTATTTTTTCTTCCCAAGGCATCTCAGTTTACTGAGTTTTGGGCATATGTTCAGTCCAGAAGTTTTCTTCTTTTGCCTCGAACATCAATTCATGAGGTGTATATCCAGTGGAGGAGTGGGGCATGTTGTTGTATATCTGCTCAAATTCTTCCACATAATTTACCCACGCGGTCTGCTTATTGTGGCAATAGGTCCTCATAAATCGATTGAACTCTCTAAAAATTCTCTCAACCAAATTACCTTGTAGGTTGTAAAATGATGTTAGTATGTGTTTCACACCAGCTTGAGACAAAGCCTGTTTCCATCGGAGTCCCGTGAATATCTTAACATTGTCTGTTATGATCACCTTAGGTATATCAACATGTGGAAGATAATCCCTTGTCAATCTTAATACAATTACGTTGGCTGTAGCCGCCTTTATCGGGTATAGCTTTACGTATTTCGTACACACATCGAGAAATGCCAACACATATCTAACACCACCTCTTGAAGTAGGTAACGGTCCACACAGATCGCACGAAATTAATTCTTTTGGTTCTTGGACTAATATAGAGCATAATGGGTGCTTACTCTCTTTTGAATCCGGCTTTGTTTTTTGACAGATTATGCATTTCTTCAAGACCTCATGCACTCTGCGCTTTATGTTGGGAAAATAACAGTACACACTTATCTTGTCTGCACATTTTATCGCACCGAAATGTCCCCAGGTTAAATGGGTGAGCCATACGAGTTTCTCTATTTGCGCCTCAGGTATACAAACACACCAACGGACTTTGTTTGGCCTTCCACAGCGGAAAGATAATACGCCATTTACCAGTTTGTAATAATTTGCCATCTGATCCTGTCATGGTCGCCATTTTAACATTTTTTTTAAAATGTAAAGGATAATAAGTTGCCATCTCTTCATCTAAGAATAGATGATGAATGTAGCTAGCCGCTAACTTGTGTAATGTCTTGTCTGTATAGACGTGTATCTGTTGCCTTTAAGATCCCTTCACCTTCACACATAAATCTATTACACAGGCGAAAAGTTAATGGAGGATTATTAGTATTATCTCTATTTTCATTCACTCTCTCTCTTTCTCTCCTTTATCTATGTACAGTTTTTAATATAATATTTCATTACGTGAAATCAGCCAAATAGAATCTTTGGTGGAATCCCTCGTCTTGGTAATCAGCGGCTGGCTTGCTGTAAGAGATCTTTACATTTATTATTACTGTTAAACACTGCATTCAGTCGAGAGAATCAATCGTGTGGACAATTTGTTCCTTTTACGAAAGATTGCGAATTCCAGATGTGTACGAAGCCTTTCTGGACGATTTAACACAGACTCAGTGATTGCAGGCTCTCTTCGACACAGCTGAAACTTCCCCACTAATTACAGGGCCAACGTGATCATCAAATGATTCAGAAAAAACTCATTCGTTCATTCACTCCAGAACAAAAAAGTCACAAACCTTATTTATGAAGGAAATTGTGTATTGAATCCGTCTCCAATACATGTCCAGATCTCTGGTGACTCCACGTCTTAATTATTTTCCGTTTACAGTCTCTTTCTCTTCAAACAAACCGCTAGCGGCACAAATGTTAATTGGCTCGCTTTAGCGAGAAGAAAAGCAGAATATGTATCCCTCAGAAACACGTCAATCCCTCAACAGATACTCCAGAAGCTGTCCTAGTTACCACTCTAACAACCACGGAGAATGCATATATGCATCTCTGTTATTTCAAAGAATAAACGCACTAGAAAATACTTTGGCGTCGTCGAGCTGTCGCCGCATATGGTACGAGAAAATCAGATCAGATACTTTTCCAAAGAGAATGAATGTGGATGGTTTTATTGACAATGATTAATCGGTGCGTGGTAGAGGGTATTTTCTGTGGGGACATTAGAAGCCCTTTCCGAAGGGAGTAACAGCCTTTTATGAATTCTTCTCGGGTTATCAGCCGAGTGGTGGCGTCGTCTTGTCGCAACGTTTCAATGAGTTTCTTACTCATCATCTTCGCCAGAAGATGATGGGTACGAAACTCAGTGAAACTTTGCGACAAGACGACGCCACAACTCGGCTGATAATTAATCCGAGAAGAATTCATCAGTGGTATACGCCGAGAAAGACTGAAATCGCAAGTAACAGCCTTCTTTGCAAGCACGCACGTCAAGATATGGCGACGCACTTCGACATGCATCGCCAGCGTACTGATGAGGCCCCTTATCCCGAGCTCCCTTAATGTCCCAGCGCCGCTCACAGACGTCCCACTGCCCTTTTCCTACTTGAACTATTTCTTTCTTGAATATAGCTACATCAGGACCGTGCTTGTCCCTCCTCGTCTACCGACGGCCAAGATAGTGTATGCCTCACTGCAGTCGTAGCTTCCACCGAATGTGACTGAGGAAAAACACCCCCTCGTCCAGTGGAATGCCGTGCGGCGGGCAGTGCACGCCCGCCTGGTACGTTATGGTTAATGGGAAGCAGGTCTGCCAGTCCCATCTCCATCGGATCCACCTGGCGCCATCAGCATTATGTACCACGTGTGGCGTGCAAGAAGACGATGCCCATCGACTTGTGAGACGCGAGTCGAGTAATGTTTGGCCTTTGGTCCGCCAGATGTTAGGGTTCATCACACGCACGACTCCTCACAGCATCACACTACAAATGATTCTCTTCCCGGACATGGACTATTTCCCGCGTGCAAAAACCTACTCACTGACTTGGATTAGCGGGCACGCAATCCACTACCTGTTTGGTGGTGACACATCGGTCCTCGATTTCTGGCAATACTTTAACGACCGACACTTTGCAGTAGTTAAGACCCAAAGGTACCAAGAATAACAAGCTGCGACATCGTCGCGAAAAAACAGTGACCCGTATACGTAATAAGTTTCCTTTAATTTACGTCTATGGTCACAAACTGTTTGATAATAGATTACCGGTTTCGGTCTTTAATGACCATCATCAGATCTGTTTCCTAAAAAAATCGAAACCGGAAATCTGTTATCAAATAGATTGTGACCACAGACGTAAATTAAAGGAAACTTGGTACCAAGAATATTTCTCGAACTTCCCCGGGCCGGCCGTTGTGGCCGAGCGGTTCTAGGCGCTTCAGTGCGGAACCACGCGGCTGCTACGGTCGCAGGTTCGAATCCTGCCTCGGGTATGGATGTGTGTGATGTTCTTAGGTTAGTTAGGCTTACGTAGTTCTAAGTCTGGGGGACTGAGGACGTCAGATGTTAGGTCCCATAGTGCTTAGAGCCATTTAAACCATCTGAATTTCTCCGGAGCGCTTTCCACAATTCCCCTCATAGCTAGGTCATCCATGAAAAGAACAGCGGACATATGATCCTTCTTCCATTTTACAGATACGGTTTCCTCAACGGTTATTCACACTCTTCCGATAAGACGTGCATCGATGATCTACTGATGTGTCGTCACTACGCGGGATTTTTTTTTTTCCCCGCTGGTGTTGAAGGCAATCGCCAGTCTTTACGAGGACGTG
Organism: Schistocerca serialis cubense; assembly: GCF_023864345.2. Lineage (NCBI taxonomy): Eukaryota > Metazoa > Arthropoda > Insecta > Orthoptera > Acrididae > Schistocerca > Schistocerca serialis. The sequence goes on along the minus strand of NC_064641.1, from coordinate 391,454,451 downwards.
CTTCTGCGCGGAGATGGATTCATTTATGATATAAAAAATAAATAAATACATACATACATGAAATAAAATAAATAAAAAATTACCTTCCATGTATTCTCCTTTCCTGATTTTTTCCTTTTTTGGTTCAAGTTATTGGGGGTCTTTCGTCATAGGGACCAACACCCGAAGTGGTGGGGCTTTTCTTTAGGGGCTGCCTCTTAAATATTTAGGGCCAAAGTGGCGGTGTCATTAGCTTTCCTTTTTTTTTAGTTTTAAGTAATTTCAGAAATGCGAGGATAAAGAAAACTACGGTGTTCAAAATTCTTTCGTGCCATTAATTTTTAATTTTTTTTTTTAACAACATTATGAACTATCCATCTGGTCATTGAAATGTTTGTTCTCTTGCTGTAGTCTTGGCAGCTGTCGTACAATACATTGGTTACGTCATGTGGTATGAATACGTTACCGTCGCAAGTAAATGTGATGAGTAATGAGAGTAGGCGAGATACCGCATAGACGTATCACAGAAATGGAAACAACAAATAAGCGGGCGTGAAATAAGTTATAACAAAATAATTCAAAAGTCAAGATTTCAAAAGGAACGCAACTTCAAAAACCTTAAAAACATATGTTTTGACAGAACACAGAGTGTGATTGTGAAACTGTTGCGTTCATTTGTTGCAGTTTATGTGACGACCTATTATGTTTTCATCGTTTCCGTGGAAGTGGTCATATTCACATTCATACGAACACCTGTATCGGACAGGGAGGTATATCTCACTCACTTAGCAGTCGTACAGAGGATACACGATTGCTATCGTATGACACACGTACTCTCACAAATGCCGTGTATGACACACCAGACGTGTTTTCCGGTGGAGGATTTGGTTTACTTGTCGCCTTGTCATCAAACGTTTGCTGGCCGTGCGGTTCTAGGCGCTGCTGTCGAACCGAGCGACCGCTACGGTCGCAGGTTCGAATCCTGCCTCGGGCATGGATGTGTGTGATGTCCTTAGGTTAGTTAGGTTTAATTAGTTCTAAGTTCTAGGAGACTGATGACCTGAGAAGTTGAGTCGCATCGTGCTCAGAGCCAGCCATCAAACGTTTGCGGCTCCCATTCGAAAACCACTTCCTTCGGCTGCTAATAGAGTAGTTGTGCAGAATCAGCTGTCGTTATAGGTCCCTACCCTAAACCTCGCTGTACCAAATGGACGTTGCACCATGACAGACACAAATTTGAATAGAGCTAACATGGCTCCCCTGCTTGGCAGTCCAACACTGTAACTATTTAACCACGACGTCATGTCTTTTCCAACTGCTCTATATAGCACTTCTTCCTGGACCGTGTACTGTTTCTATTTTGTTTGTTTGTTTTTTTTCTTCACTTCGCAGTACACCTTCCTGTTTTCTTCATGCTTGATCTGTCTTCAGTTTTTGATGGGCTCTTGGTATAGCCCTCTTACCACTAAATCTGAGGGGTGTGCGATATAAAGTTTCCCTTGTCAGTTGTAAACACACACATAAAAGCGATAATGATTTTTGTGTGGCGGTATATCGATGTACCGATCACCACAACGTCCCGTTAGATTGTGCTGCTCCAGTCAATGATTTTGACAGCCCACTCTCCTTGTCTTCAGTCAGCTGTGCGCAATCCGGGCAATGGCCTGACACACACTGTTCCGCCAGTGGATCCGCCACTCGCAACGTCCGCATTTTTTTTTTTTTCCTGCTCCAACCACTGCTTCTGTAATTTTCCTGCCCGTCTCATGCAGAGAATTTGTGTCTAATTACCCTTTCACGACCCGTTTACCTGTCGTCGCCGTCCACGCACTTGACTGAGCCATCAGAAACAGACGACACACTCGTAAACTAGGAAGCGACTCACAACAACGTCCTTTGAGTCTGTGGCAAGCTTCCAACTCCCAAGGACGGACGCATCTTATTCGGATGGCGATTCCCTTACAATACGCTCAGTACAAAGTAACAGAGTAAAACTTGAACTGCAGTATTCGATACACCAACCGTCAGGTACTATTAGTGAGAATATCTTTAACTAAATTCACCAAAATCGATAGCATACTTAAATATTAGCAGATTTTTCACAGTCAACACACAGGTCGTATGAGCAGTAAACCGAATCGTTATACTTACAGAAGTCTCAAAATTCGATGAGATGATAGTTAAAACTATTCATGTGAGAGGATGTCTGACTCTTTGCTCACAGCGTAGAAACCCTGTGGGATACAAAAACTGGCCAGGTGCGGGTAGGCCTCGCGTGTTGAGCGTCCCGTACAAAAGAATTATGTACACAGACTGATTAACCATTCAGAAAACGAGGTTATCGACGGTTTTTGCCTGCTATCGAGATTGAAACTGGCAAGATATCGGTCCCGGTGATTCCGATACTTTCGAGAATATTTTAATTTCGAATTTGAAGTCGGATAACAAATGACAAAAATATTTTTTCCTACGTTATAATTACAAATTTACAATTCCCCGTTTTCTTTCCCTTTACCTGTACTTTGAAATCTTCCTTCTTGCCAAATTTAGTGATTCTACGTCAAGTACGAGTACCCTATAGATTTTAATAAGCGAATTTGCGCGGCTCAGCAGATGTGACAGAAATGGCCGTATCTTTTGAATACATCGACTTAGAAGCTAACGTTTATTATAGCGCCAAGGGACCATATACGTTAGTGAGCGAAATAAATTTCAAATTGATATGTCTACGCGTTACTGAGAAAGAGGAGGACTGACAGTCAGATAACAAAAGCCAAAAAAATTGTTTTTTCGTGTGATGTAATTAAAAATTAACACTTTTTCCATATTTTTCATTTACTTGTTGTGTGAAACTTTGCTTTTTGGCAAGTTCCATGATTCTAAGTCAACAAGAAGTAACCTGTGGGTTTTTGTGTCTGACCTTGCGAGAATCAAAATATGTGACATAAACGGCTGCATCTTTTGATTGCGTTGACTTAGAAACTTCACTTTTATACATCGCAAAGGGACCGTAGACCACAATACGTGACAAATTTCAACTTGACACGTCCGGCCGATCCTGAGAGAAAGGGTTTTGAACAGTCGGACAGACAGTTGGACAACGGAGTTATCCTATAAGGATTCCAACTTTTGCAGAACATTTGAGAGAAAATAACCACAATCCTACTACATGAGAAAATGATATCAAAATAATTAGAATAAATAATGAAAGACATCTCCTAAAACTACAGGAAAATTATCACATGTACCAAACAAACGCTGAAAAGAAACAACTACTAAATGACCAAGTAAATATGACTAACAACTCACTGTTTACACTAATAGATCATATAATAGACAGAAATCCCAACAAATGATTACACATCTGATTCCTCTCATAAGAATATACAGGAAAATATAATATTAATAATTACATTATTATTTTTAAGAATAAATAAATGAATAAAAAAACTAATAAAAATAAAATCAATAATTTTAATTTATTAAAAAATAAGAAATCTCTCTCGCTCTCTAATACACACACTGCATGGGGGCTTAATTAAAAAGAATGCAAATACTTTTAATTTTAGTAGCTGACTGTCCGGTTACGCAGTCTCGTAAACGGTTGGCCCTGACTGGTATTAGTACGCAATCTGACTGCATAGAATAACAACAAAGAATGAAAGAAAATTTCCGTTAACACAATTAATTAATTAAGTCCCCAGCAACTATAAAACCTAGGAAACAACAAAAGACAAGTGTAGCTGTTCTGTGTGTGGAAGTGTGATTCAACATACACATCTGGCACGGTTCTTCCTCAATAAGACCAGATATTTTAAACACCATTTACACTGAAGTAATTAACAAAAAACCAGAAATACTATAATTGCACATAGAAACCAGAAACAGTCTAACACAAGAACACGAGCCAGATGCTTTGTTGACTGAACCTGTGACCAAGAGGCATTATTGTTTAAGACATTGAAATAATAAAAAAAAGGATTTTTTTTACCTTCATATATATTGACGAAAAGCACACTCTGATCATTACAGCATCCCCAATCCAACAATATCTGGTGTCTAGCCGATTAAAACAATATGACAACATCTGAACAACCACTCTCCATGGGAACTTCTCAACAACGACTCACTATTGCTACATCTCAATAGCACTCTCCACCACGACTTCTCGACAAGAACTGTCCACTACGACTTCTCAGCAAGCACTCTCCACTACCACATCTCAACAAACACTGCCAGTGGAGGCGGCTGAATAATACTCTTTGGCGCAATCTCTGGCGCTGTGGCTCACTGTAGCCACCTTTCAACACACACACACACACACACACACACACACACACACACACACACACACACACACACACACACGAGAACTGAGAATGTTGGTAACAGAAAAACAAATGAAACTCTTTATTAAAAAGATTGCAGTTACAGTGATGTGTGACGTAAATAGTGAACTAAATGTGAACTGTAAGATGTCCACCTGGCTGCCAGATGAGAAAAGCAGTTTGATTGGATGTAATGAATTAGAAGTTACCTGTAAGTACCTTTTCATTTCATAAAAAGACGTTAAGGAACTGTTTTTAAATCTATAACCTAGATGTGAAACCATACCCTATCTGTAAAAATGGACAAATCATGTAATATTTCAGGACACTCACTGAAGATGCCTTTAAAAAAGACGAAACCCATGTGGGTGCATTAATAAAAATTTTGATGTGCAGCATGCAAAATAGGCATTTTCTTTGAAACAACGGCAAGGATTCCTTTTTTACCGATTGAGGTACGGAACCGTAAAAAAACAGTTTCACTGGCAGATTGACGTTGAAGAGCCAACCAGAAATAAAGAATTACATTCTCGAGCACTGATACATTCCTCAGGGTTCGCGTTGGTCGAGATTTCATGACTGTCAAGCGAATTTGGAATCGATGGGTACATGAGGGCCATACTGATTATCATTCAGGATCTCAACGGCACCACGCAACTTGCGGCCAAGAGGGAGAGATTATTCATCGCTCGGTCTTGCAGAATCGTACAGCAACGTAGCGTAACGTAAGTTAGGAAATGAGACTGTTAGCAGCAAGATACGTATCCACACGGACAGTCCGATGACATCTGCAGTAGCTCAGACTGTAACCACGACAACCATTGTGGTCAGCAGCGAGGCGCGCCGATATTGATTCGCCCAATGACAGCACTGGACACAGGAGTGTCACCACGCTGTCTTTCGCTACTATCTCGAGTCTGCGTACATCATCCCGATGAACATACCCGTGTGCGGAGGCTCCGAGGAGAACGAAAGTTCCCAGTTTGCTATCGTACTGTGCGCTAAGAGCCTGACGCTAAGGTGTCGGCTGCTACGGCGTACGCAACACGATCTGATTCGCCTAGCCGTCACATTCCTGGCGTGTTAAGGCCAGTTGTTGTTGTTGTTGTATTCAATCCTGAGACTGGTTTGATGCAGCTCTCCATGCTACTCTATCCTGTGCAAGCTCCTTCATCTCCCAGTACCTACTACAACCTACATCCTTCTGAATCTGCTTAGTGTATTCATCTCTTGGGCTCCCTCTACGATTTTTACCCTCCACGCTGCCCTCCAATGCTGTATTTGTGATCCCTTGATGCCTCAGGACATATCCTACCAATCGATCCCTTCTTCTAGTCAAGTTGTGCCACAAACTTCTCTTCTCTCCAATCCTATTCAACACCTCCTCGTTAGTTATGTGATCTACCCATCTAATCTTCAGCATTCTCCTGTAGCACCACATTTCGAAAGCTTCTATTCTCTTCTTGTCCAAACTATTTATTGTGCATGTTTCACTTCCATACATGGCTACACTCCATGCAAATACTTTCAGAAACGACTTCCTGACACTTAAATCTATACTCGATGTTAACAAATTTCTCTTCTAGAGAAACGCTTTCCTTGCCATTGCTAGTCTACATTTGATATCCTCTCTACTTCGACCATCATCAGTTATTTTGCTCCCCAAATAGCAAAACTCCTTTACTTCTTTAAGTGTCTCATTTCCTAATCTAATTCCCTCAGCATCACCCGACTTAATTCGACTACATTCCGTTATCCTCGTTTTGCTTTTGTTGATGTTCATCTTATATTCTCCTTTCAAGACACTGTCCATTCCGTTCAACTGCTCTTCCAAGTCCTTTGCTGCCTCTGACAGAATTACAATGTCATCGGCGAACCTCAAAGTTTTTATTTCTTCTCCCTGGATTTTAATACCTACTCCGAATTTTTCTTTTGTTTCCTTTACTGCTTGCTCAATATACAGATTGAATAACATCGGGGATAGGCTACAACCCTGTCTCACTCCTTTCCCAACCACTGCTTCCCTTTCATGTCCCTCGACTCTGATAACTGCCATCTTGTTACTATACAAATTGTAAATAGCCTTTCGCTCCCTGTATTTTACCCCTGCCACCTTTAGAATTTGAAAGAGAGTATTCCAGTCAAAATTGTCAAAAGCTTTCTCTAAGTCTACAAATGCTAGAAACGTAGGTTTGTTAAGGCCAGTAGCTGAGCCATATCTTCAGGCCTCCTTGACTTTGTCTTTCAGCAAGATAACAAAAGACCGCATGTTGCCCGTACTGCCCTGACGTACTTCGAAACGGAGGGTAGACGAATGTCGCCCTGGCCAGCACGTATCTCTCACCCATCGAAATCATCCGGCTGTAGATTGGTGAGAGACTGGCACGCCGTGACTCGCCAGCCACAGCGATTGATGAAGCCTGGCATAGAGATGAAGCAGCATGTAACGAATTACTCGTATCTGTCATCCAAGCTCATTACGACTCGATATCCAGTTGGATTAAATGGAGGTGACAAAAGTCATGGGATAGCGATTGCACGTATACAAATGACGATAATATTGCATACACAGGTACAAAAGGGCAGTGCAACGACGGGGGTTGTCAGTTGTACTTAGGGTATTCATGTGAAAAGGTTTCCAATGTGTTTATGGCCGCCCAATGTGAGTTAACAGACTTTGAACGCGGAATGGTAGTTGGAACTAGACCCATTTCGAAAAATCATTATGCAGTTCAATATTCCGAGATCCACACTGTCAAGACTGAGCACAGAATGCCATATTTCACGCATTATCTCTCACCGCTGGCAATACAGTGGCCGATGGCCTTCACTTAACAAACGAGAGCAGTAGCATTTGCGTAGAGTTGGCGCTGCTAACCGTCAAGCAACACTGTGTGAAATAACAGCAGAAATCATTGTGGGACGTACTACGATCGTATCCTCTAGCACAGTGCGGCTAAACTTGGGGTTAATGGACTATGGCAGCATACGACCGACGCGAGTGCCTCTGCTAAAAGGACGATATCGCCAGCAGCGCTGTCCTGGCTTCGTGACCATCACGGTTGAACGCTAGATGACTGGAGAACCGTGGCCTTGGTTAGATGAGTCCGGATTTCTATTGGTAAGAGGTGATGGTAGGGTTCAAGTGTTGTGCAGACCCCACGAAGCAATGGATCCAGGTTGTCAACAAGGCACCGTGCAAGCTGGTGGTAGCTCCATAACCGATGGAATGGACTGGATCCTCTGGTCCAAATGAACTGATCATTGACCATTTGCAGCTTTTCTTGGACAGTTCTCAAACAACGGTGGAATTTAATGGATGATAATGCGCCATGCCACTGGGCCGCAGTTGTTCGTGACTGGTTTGAAGAACATCTTGGACAGTTCGGACGAATAATTTGGTCACTCAGATCACCCGACATGAATCCCATAGAACGTTTGTGGGACATAATCGAGAGGTCAGTTCGTGCACAACATCCTTCCTCGACAACGCTTTCGCATTTATGCAAGACTTTAAAGGCAGGATGGCTCAATATCTCTGCAGGGGACTTCCAACGACTTGCTGAGTCCATGCCATGTCGAGTTGCTGCACTAGCCGGGCAAAAGGAGGTCCGACATGATATTAGGAGTATCTCATGACCATCATCTCAGTGTAGAGCTATACGTTTGTACGTATCTTCCATATTGCTCCTAAATCACTGGGCCGAATTCAGCTAGACTTGGTACTCATATCACCTACTGTCTGGAAAATACCTCTGCGTGGGTTAGAACCACCCACCCGTCAAAGTGATTTGGGTAGGGTGTGAAATAGTAGCGAAATTTACAACGCGCTCAAAATGGTTCAAATGGCTCTAAGCACTATGGGACTTAACATTTGAGGTCATCAGTCCCCTAGACTTTGAACTACATAAACCCAATTAACCTAAGGACATCACACACAGCCATGCCCGAGGCAGGATTCGAACCTGCGACCGTAGCAACAGCGCGTTTCCGGACTAAAGCGCCTAGAACCAATGGACCACAGCGGCCGTCTTGTAACGCGCATTTAGCGGACTTTGTTCCTCTAGTATTTGAGAATGAGAGCACTTTGTCACCTGCAACAGACTTTACACATAACTTCAAACCTTCCTGAAACTTTTTCTCTCTGACAACTCACACAGATTCATAAAAGGAAAAAAGTTTGCTGTGCTTGCAGTAAAACTGCCGCATCAAAGCATGCCGTTTTAATGTATTATATCTTTACTGCCAACTGTATTCGCGATACATTTTACAGACAGCATTCACATCTACCATTAAATGTACAAACGAAATTATATCATTGTACGACACATAGACATCCTAAACACTGAGATGCGTGAAAAACTTCCGCGTTATGCATGACGTTTTATTTTATCACTATTTTACTAGGGTCTCTACTCGCAATACATGTCGCACATACTATCCACATATGCCATTGAATGTACTTGCTAAACCATGTTGTACAACTCAAGGTTCAGGAGATATGACGTCATAAACATTTAGCTGCGTGGAAACGAAACTGCGGGGCACATTTCGATATAGATACGGGTGAAACATGTGTACAAAATGTATGAAATACGTTAAATACATGTGAAATATATGTGACAGGTGCATTCGCAGGCAAAGCCACTGGTAAAAAGCTCCTCATAAACGCCTTGGTCGATTTCGACCAAATTTGGTACACGTATTACTTACTGTCTGGAAAGAAATACCGTGAACTAGCAAATTCCTGTTGGGGTGGGGGTGAAATTTTGGAGCGAGAAGGGGGGAGGAGGAGATGGACAGCGAAAGGGAGAAGAGAAGATGGACTGAGAGGAGGAGAAGAGGAGATGCACAGAGAAATGAAAGAAGAAGAGATGAACAGCAGAGAGGTGGAGGAGGAGATGGAAGGAGTAGGTGAACAGAGAAAGGAAACGGACAAAGAGAGAGGGGAGGAGAAGATGGACATAAATGGGAAGAAGAGAAGATAGACGAGGAGGAAGGAGCAGATGGACAGAGAGAGAGGCTGGAGGAGGTAAAGGAAAGAGTGCGAGATGGACAGAGAGGGGATGTACAGTTGGAGGGGGGAGGAGCTGAAGGACAGAGAGAGGGACAGGAGTAGATGGACAAGTAGTAGATGGTGATGGAAGTGGGCACAGAGATGGTTGTAGGGGATGTAGGAAATGGACAGAGAGGAAGGGAAGGAAGAGATGGACAGAGAGAAGAACAGAATATAGGTATAAACAGAAGGTCGGTATAAATACATGCCCATGTACTTAACTAGTCACCTATAGATTTATTATGGTCTTCCTGCTATAATGCGTAGACACGGTAAGAATAATTTAGTTATTTTCTGTTTTCCCTTGCGTTACAATTTTAATGGCTAGCAGTGTACTTCTGGTTAACAGACAGAAACGCCACTAACACCCTAAACTAATGTATCAAACAATGGAAAAGCCAGGATGGAATGTAACAATAGTTGCTACTCACCATATAGCAGAGATGCTGAGTCGCGATAGGCACAATAAAAAGATTCACACAATTAAAGCATTCGGCCATTAAGGCCTTTGTCAGCAGTAGACACACACACACACACACACACATACATAAACGCAACTTGCACACACGTCTGCTGTCTCAGAGAGCTGAGACCACACTCGACAATAAAGGCAAAAGATGCGAAGAGACTAACAGCCTGAGAAATTAAATTCTTGAGAGGAATCGCTGGTTGCAGCAAATGGGATCACAAAAGGAATGACGATGTGTTGGAGGAACTGAAAGTGAAGCCTATCATACATTATACACGGTGATTCAGCTGCCCCTATCGATCTCGTTTTATGCAACCCGCGATATTATCCTGGCCTTCAACTATTAGTCCTACAGAAAAAAAGAACACACGCTTTTGAAGGAAATTTATAGTAGTTATATTTTGTATTGGGATGCATTTATGCTGGAGGCCACGGTTTTCGATTTATTCAGGAAAAACATACAAAAGTGACCTTCAAACGCGCTCCCACCGTTGAGGATTTCTAGTATTTCATTCATGGCACTTCCTCATACCGCTGTACGAATTATTTCCCACCTTGGACCTTTTTTTGACACTCATTGACTGGTCTTATTGCGCCACCAGCTTAGTCGACCACTTACAAATTGTAAAACTGATGTTTGAGTACATTCTACCAAACAATTTTGAGAATTTAGCAGCATAAAACAAACAATTACATAATTATATTCCGTAGGCCTTCTAACAACGAAACTATTGTGTTTGTGACAGTTAAGTATGGATCAAATTGTCAACGCAATTAGTTTTAGCGTAACGTTTATAAAAGTCGATTTTGTTTCTTTATCCTCACAGGCACGTTTAAATTAATATAGTTTACGAAATAGCCAACTACTGCACAATATTCCAGTCAAAGAAGATAAAAAAAGTCGAATATCGGGAATAGGTCGTTTAGTCGGAAATTTTTGCACAGTGGTAGGGGGGAGTGCCGGGAACAACATACTAGAAATCCAGGCTGGTAAGGGGTGACTGTGGCGGTGGAGGTGCGTTTGAGAATTGAGTTCACTTTTTTACGATTTTCTTGAATAACTCGAGAACTGTGGCCTTCAGCGAAAACGAATCCAGTACAAAATTTAACTGCATTAAATTTTCTACAAAAAGATCCTGTCAATTTTTCTCTAGTTTGCGCGTGGCTAGCGAGAGAATATAAAAAAGTCACGCGTGGTTTTTGAAGGCCAGATGTAAGACTGCGGATTGCATAAAACGACATCGGTAGGGTCAGCTAAATTATCCTGTGTACAGATATACTAAAACAACTAAAGAAAACATCTACAACGAATGAGAAAAAGAATTCCAAAATCCATGCTACACTAACATTCCTACGACGTAACAGCGTTAGGACAACGAGTGAAAAGATGGCACGAGAACTTCTCGAGGAGATCTTTAAAGGCCAAGAGGGCTAGCACTTGGATGGAAGAAGAGGTAGTTGTCAAGGTAGTGGAATTATGCGCATAACCGAGGTGCAGGAATTTTTGCTCGATTTTATGCAGGATGCAACGGCGTTCGAAGTAAAGTTTTTTTTCCTGGGCGACGTAGAAAGGGCACGGGTGAGATACATCATGGAGACTGACGGGGAAACTAGTAATAAGCCGTCATCCCTTCCCTTTATTCAAGAATGAGGAACATTTATCTCGGAGGAAATTCGATCCGTACGAGAGCCACGTGAACACGACATTGGGTGCTAGCAAAAGCATTCGACGTTCATTTTGTGTCCCCTCCATCTCCCCCACCCAAACCTCTGCCCCCCACCTAGAGAGCCGCGCTCCCTCTTCAAGGTAATGGTGATAGGGCTACGTGGCGTGCTTGCTCTTTAAAAAGCTTTTTACGACAGCTGTTAAATATTAGCCGCCCCGAGGGCCACTTGCAAGCAAGAACCGTAATTTATACACAGATTCAAGGTGAACCGCTGGACTAGCATTTTTACGGCGCAGCGGCGGACTCGCGAAGGAAACTAGTCATTTGGCGCGCTCTAGCCGGCCTAGGCGGCCCAACGCGCCGCCACAGGCAGCCAGCGGGGCCCTCTCCGCCCACTTGCCGGCTTCTGCCCGCTGCGTTCCCCGCATAAGTCAGCTCCCCTGTCATTTCCTGCTTATTATTTCGTTCGCACTCAACTTTATTTACTCGTGTGAAATTTCTGCCCGAGGTCGGGGAAGCGGTGGAATCTCTTCAGTGGAAAGACTTCTTCCGTGCGGGCATTATCACAGTTTCCTAGTGCCAGGTGTCCCAAAAGAAGTCGACAACAGCGAAATCAGTAACACGAAAAATACTGGCAGTGGTACGGTGCAATTTCCGTACGGATGCGCAGAATACTTTCTATGGAGCAAGCGTTAAATTCGACATATCTTCAACATCCACATCCACATCTACATGATTACGATTTGCAATTAAGAGCCTGGCAGAGATTCTTCGAACCACCTTCAGACTATTCCTCTACCGTTCTGCTCTCGAATAGCACGTGGGAGAAAGTAGCACTAAAATCTCTCCGTGCGAGCTTTGATTTATCATATTATGATGATCATTTCTCCCAATGTAGGTGGGCGCCAAAAAAATATTTTCACACTCTGGTAAGAAAGTTGACGACTACAGTTTCCTGAGAACAGCCTGCCGCAACGAAAAACGCCTTTATTTTAATTATCACCTATCGTACCTTTTGTGTTAGCTCAAGAGCCAACCAACACCGTGTTGCGAGTGGAGGCCGAAATGCACGCGTTTTAGCTCTAGCAAGCTGGCGTGAGGAGGGAAGGACTATACTGACGTGAGATCTGGAACATGACAAGGAATTAGAATTCAGAAAGCGGACGTAGCTAGTTGGTACTTAACTTTAATCCATTTATGATGAACGTCGCTCTTGACGGTACATGATTCACAATATTATCTGTTCAGAAGACATGTAGTAACTGAATATGGCGCCTTGCTAGGTAGTAGCAAATGACGTAGCTGAAGGCTATCCTAAACTGTCGTCTCTGTAAATGAGAGCGTATGTAGACAGTGAGCCATCGCTAGCAAAGTCGGCTGTACAACTGGGGCGAGTGCTAGGGAGTCTCTATAGACTAGACCTGCCGTGTGGCGGCGCTCGGTCTGCAATTACTGATAGTTGCGACACGCGGGTCCGAAGTATACTAACGGACCGCGGCCGATTTAAAGGCTACCACCTAGCAAGTGTGGTGTCTGGCGGTGACATCACAGTACCCGTCCAACTCTCTCTCAGATTTCACGATAATACAAAACGAGCTGCCGTTCTTTAAACTTTTCGGTGTCCTCCATTAGTTCTATCGGAAGTTGCTCCCATACCGCACAGCAGTACTACAGAAGAGGATGGGCAAACGTAGTGTAGACAGTCTGTTTAGCAGACCTGTTGCATATTCTTTCTGCCAATAAATCGCAGTATTTGGTTCACTTTCCCCACAATATTTTTTATATGATCGTTCGAATTTAAATTATTCGTAATTGTAATCCATAAGTATCTAGTGGAATTTGCACCGTTTAGGTTTGTGCGATTTACTGTGTAACTGATATTTCTTTGGGGAATGCCAGATATTACTTCTGTTTTACTCGACGACTTTCCGTCAGTGTCTACGAACTGTGACCTTACTGATAGCAAATCACGGCTCCATCGCACAACTGAGACGATATCCCATAGGCACGCAGTTTGATTAGATGTCAGCTGCGGAGAACGGCGTCAAAAAGTTTCTGGAAATCTAAAAATATGGAATCGGTTTGACATCTCCTGTCGATAGTACTAATTACTTCGTGAGAATGAAGAGCTACTTATGTCTCAAGAACGATATTTTCTGACTACTTGTTGGCTATTTGTTAATAAATTGTTTCCTGTCAGGTAATTAATAACGTTTGAACACAGTATATATTCTGAAATCCTGCTGCAAATCTTTCAGCGAAGATGCAGTGACTGAAATTTGGGGTGGAAAGGTAACTGGTGACATTACTACCCGCAGTGAAAGTGCGGAAGAATTACAGGATCAGTAGAATGAAATGAGCAAAATACGGGATTGAAATTAAACCGTAGGAAAATGAAAGTAATGAGCAGCAGCAGAAATGAGATTAGCAATCAACTCCACATCAAAATTGGGGACTGCGGACTAGAGGAAATGCAGGAATTCTCTTACCTTGGAAGCAAAATAACAAGTGGCGGACGAAGAAAGAAAGCAAACTAGCAAAAGGCGGACTAGAACAGCAAACTAGAGCATTCATGTGTTAAATTACGCTCTTAATTTGGGAAGAATTTCTTAGAATGTATAAGGGGCAGTCGGATGAAAACGAAACAGATGGGAGAAAAAATCCGGATACGCGCGAGGCGGTCTCGCGCACCGAGGGTTGCGCAAAAATTTAATTATCTGTATGGACGGTTTATCAATACATTCAGAGAACCGAGAATTCCAATGAATTTAGTCCTTTTACCGATATCGATACTGGGAAGATATTAAAATACGTGACGTAAATGACCGTATCTGCTCATCGCATTGACGCAGTAGCTTAAATTTTTTACACACGCACTTTAGTGACGTAAATTTCAACTTGATATGTGCACCTGTTCCTGACAAAGAGGGATCCTAACAGGAAGACAGACGGTAGTATATCCATGTGATATAATTACAAATTAACAGTTTTCGGATTTTTCCCTTAACTGCATTGTGAAACCTTGCTTCTTGACAAATTTCGTGGTTGTAGGTCAGTGGGAAGTACCGCGTAAGTTTTGATGAGTGAGTTTGCGAATTTAAAAACATGTGACATAAATGGTCGTATATTTTACTTGAACTGGCGTACAATCTTAAATTTTTTACGTCGCGAAGATACCATAGACGTTAGTATGGGGAATAAAGTTCAACTTGATACGCCCTATCGCTCTTGAGAAAAAGGATTCTTAACTGTCGGACGGACAGACAGGCAGAATGACTGACTGAGGGACGGACAGTAAAGTGATACTATAAGGGTTCCATTTCTACCGATAGATATACAGAACCCTAAAAAGTGAATAATCGACATAACTGTTAATACGTTTATCCCACTGGCAGACAAGACAGTCAATGCCTTCATGACCAAATGGTTCAAATGGCTCTGAGCACTATGGGACTTAACATCTGTGGTCATCAGTCCCCTAGAACTTAGAATTACTTAAACCTAACTAACCTAAGGACATCACACACATCCATGCCCGAGGCAGGATTCGAACCTGCGACCGTAGCAGTCGCGCGGTTCCGGACTGAGCGCCTAGAACCGCGAGACCACCGCGGCCGGCCTTCATGACCCGCCCGAGAGTTGCCATCATTGTTTCGGCTGGGAAGCCCTTACACGTACTCCGCCCAGTCCCGATCTATTCCCAATATATTTCCATATTTTTGGAAACCTGAAAAAAAGAACAATCGTGGCCGTCGATCTGCTTCGGCCGAACAGGTCCACGCCTAGGTACGGTCATGATTCCGCAGGCAACTGCAAACATTTTTCCAAGGCATTAACCGTCTTGTCTCACAGTGCGATCAATGTGTAACAGTTATGACGATTACTTTTGAAAAAATAAACAGTTTACTTACAATTTTTACATCTGTCTTGTTCTCATTTGACTGCTTCTTATACATTTGGAGCATAGCATTGTATTCAAGTGAATCATGAAGTACGGGACAATTGTGAATGAAGATAATCGATATTTGGCGTGTGGTGCTATAGAGGGTGGCAACGGCCTTGCCGCAGTGGATACACCGGTTCCCGTCAGATCACCGAAGTTAAGCGCTGTTGGGTGTGGCCGGCACTTGGATGGGTGACAATCCAGGCCGCCATGCGCTGTTGCCATTTTTCGGGGTGCGCTCAGCCTCGTGATGCCAATTGAGGAGCTACTCGACCGAATAATAGCGGCTTCTGTGAAGAATACCATCATCACGACGAGGAATGGTGTGCTGGCCCTACGCCCCTCCTATCCGCATCCCCCTTGAGGATGAGACGGCGGTCGTATGGTCCCGGTAGGCCACTCGTGGCCTGAAGACGGAGTGGAGTGCTATAGAGGGTGCTGAAAATTGGGTGGGCTGACGCCGAAAGGAAAGAGGAGGTTCTCCGCGGAGTACATAGGGAGAGATACGTGTGAAAAACATTGACAAGAAGAAGGGGCTGTTTGAGAGGACGTGAATATCAGAGAACCATACTGCCTGGGAGAGCTTAGAGGATAAAAAGGAAGACAGGAACTGGAAGGCAGGTTTCCAGCAATTGCTGGGCAGTAATTTCTAAAGTGCTATCCGGAAGCACCACTTTAGAGAGTATCATTCTTAGTGGGAGAACGAAATGGCCAGTTGAAATGCTTCTATTCGGCTCCTGAAAATGACTGATAGAATACGATGTAAAATAATTTAATAGAATGGATCGAAAGTCGCAAAATCGAAAAGTCGGCTGACGGTCCTCATAGAAGTAGGCTGGCTCGTGCCCTCTGTGGCGGCAGAGGCGTTTCCATGAGTATTTCTAAAGTCGGTAGTCGGTGATTCTTAGTAATCAATTGAACTGTTTTTCTAATTCGGAAAGCCTGCAGTAGCCCGAGAGCGTGTTTCCGCGCACGGGTGTGCAATATTGATTGAACCAGTACCTGTTTTCTAGGCCAGCAGTGCCATTTGGCGGGTCGTGCACATGGTCAGAAGGGAAATATCTCAAATTTGGTTATGGAGGCATTTAGCTAGGTGGACGGTTTTGTTTATTTAAACGAGATGTTTCTGTGTGATTTTACCTACTGACTTCCAACTATTATCCTGATCTTGTTCTTGTGAAGATTATCGACGGAGGTGAGTGATGAGTGATTGGCTACCGATATATATTTTTCAGTCCCGCGGTCGGATTTCAGAATTTTCCTCGAACTTTATAGCGCTTTGGAGCACTGATGAGCTTAACCGTGTCTCGGGACTCAAAACGCGACAGTCGACCTTCACTTGGGCTGATTTTATTAATAGTTCAGAGGATCAATCCTGGTCCGTCAGGAAACTATTCTAGTTATATCTTCGTCTGTCCGTAGAACCTGCAACAGTCAGACTCTGTTATTTTCCATTAGTTCAACCCAATAAATTTATTTTAACAAGATCGAACAGAAGCTCTGAAACCGCTGTCACGCCCACATACCGTACAAAATTATACAATGAGCATACTTTTATCATGTAAATGATAAGTCTTTCTACGCACTTATTTCAAAGAAGATACAGTACTTGGTGAGTCGGTTTCTTCTTCATTTCAGGCATGAGGTGTAAAAAAAAAATGGTTCAAATGGCTCTAGGCACTATGGGACTTAACATCTGAGGTCATCATTCCCCTAGAACTTAGAATTACTTAAACCCAACTAACCTCAGGACATCACACACATCCATGCCCAAGGCAGGATTCGAACCTGCGACCGTAGTGGTCGCGCGGTTCCAGACTGAAGCGCCTAGAACCGCTCGGCCACACTGGCCGGCCATGAGGTGTAAGTAGGTTGTTTATGTTTTTATGTTGGTACCGCCACGTAGTGCTCTAAAATCGCTGACTGCGCCGTGTGCAGTCTGTGGCTAGTTGGACTCATTGTTGGAATATTCGCTTATGTAGTGTTGGACAGTTGGGTGTGAACAGCGTGTAGCGTTGGGCAGTTGGAGGTGAGCGGCCAGCAGTGGTGGATGAGAGATGCCAGAGTTTTGAGAGGTTACTATGAGCGGACGATCTGGACGTGTGTCACTCAGAAAAAGGAGATTTGTAAGACTGGATGTTATGAACTGATATATAATGACTTTTGAACACTATTGACCTAAATACATTGTTTATTTTTTATTTATTTATTGTTCCGTGGGACCAAATTAAGGAGAAGTCTGCATGGTCATGGAACAAGTCAATACATGAAATTATAACACGATAGTAGAAACAGATAAAATGAAATATAAGAAACATATTCAGGCGACAAGTCGTAAGTTTAAATAAAGAAAATCAACGATGTAACACTGGAATTTGCTTAATTTTTCAGCTCTTCCAGGAACTCCTCGAGAGAATAGAACGAGTGATCCATGAGGAAACTCTTCAGTTTAGACTTAACAGTGTTTGGGCTACTGCTAAGATTTTTGAGTTCTTGTGGTAGCAAATTTGTTCTCCATCAAAATCTTTCATTTGCTAACTATGCCTATCAGTAGTTAGTTCCTTCAGTAGTTAGAATCTTTTATTTAGCTGGCAGTATTGGCACTCGCTGCATTGCAATAGTTCGAGTAACGAAGATTTTTGTTAGTGATTCATGAAAGGTATAGGTCATTGTTAGTCAGGGCCATTCTTTTGTAGTCAGATTGCGATGCGCCAAAAATATTGTGTGTCAGTTTCAAAAAAATGGTTCAAATGGCTCTGAGCACTATGGGACTTAACATCTATGGTCATCAGTCCCCTAGAACTTAGAACTACTTAAACCTAACTAACCTAAGGACAGCACACAACACCCAGCCATCACGAGGCAGAGAAAATCCCTGACCCCGCCGGGAATCGAACCCGGGAACCCGGGCGTGGGAAGCGAGAACGCTACCGCACGACCACGAGATGCGGGCCTGTGTGTCAGTTTAGTGATGATCAAAATAAGTAAAGAGAGAAATGTCTGAGTACGTTCAGTTTTGCTCAGCTGTTTGAAAATCAAATAACGTAAGAGTTTTTCCAGTACTGTCATTCTTTACATTCAAAGGAGAAGTTTCAGAGGGAGCTGACCGTCCCAACTTTACAGTCTGGCTCATGTTCTACGTATATTTTCCTACATTCTTCTTCCTTGTTGAATGGAATTCCACGACTTGTTTGCATAAAATGTCGTCGTCCATTCTTTACTGCCAGGTATCAGATTGTATCTATCAGAAAGTAAAAGATGACCACCAGAAGCGTGTCAACAGGGCTGAGCACGGCTCGCAAACTGCGGCAGCGCTGGCCAGAATCCAGGTTTCTGCCGTCCCTGGACACAGCTGACCTTCCGGCTCTAGCCAGAAGAGAACACAGCCACGCGCCATTTGTCTGCCGGCGTCGGCTGAAGGTGACCCAGCGTTATCCGTATTAAGTTTTCCCTTGCTCCGCTGTCTATCATTCCAGTCACGGGTAACAAACACGGAGAGCCAGAGTATAACTCTTCACTAAAAGAAAATGACTTCCCTCATAAAGTACACGCTCTCAACCATCGCGCAAGAGTTTACAAAGGTGAGGCTATTTGTGTGCTTATTCAATCCGAGCAGAAAACCACGGACATTTATGTAAGAACGTAACTGCTCTTTTTCCGAAGTGCAGAAAAATTAAGACAATGAAGAGACAATAAAGCTGCCTGTCTCTCCGGTATCTCTCTTTTATATGAGAAACTAACTTTTCATTGCTTAAAAACTTAGGTAAGTGAAAGCTTTGAGTTATAGCTTTCTCCCTCAATCGCAATCGGTATTTTTACGATCACTCAGCCGATTTTACCTCACAGCTCTGATGTGAACACAGTGATTGCAACTGTAGAAATTCTAACTGTGGAACACTAAGACTAGTAGCCTTGTCCTGTTATCTCTTGAGGATGGAAATTAATTCTATGCTCAAACGACGATAGGAGAAGGCCAGTAGTTTCGATGGTTCTGTTGTGGTCCTCCACAGTTAGAATTACAACACTCTCAGTCATTGTGTCCATCTCCAGGTTAATAGCTAACTAAAGCTATTTTATACTATACGCTCGTACATCAACGGCTTAACATCGGTACAGTTAGGATGCAGAGAGATAAAGAACGTTTTCCAAGAACTTTTCACAGTGTATTAAACAACTTACGTAAAACAATCTGACGTTGAATGAGTCAAAATGTTATCAATTACATACACTCTTTAAACACCTATCAGATTAACAAAATTAAGTTCACGATGGAGCAGGTAGATACGGCAGGAGGCATAAGACACACAAACGCTGTATTAGCATTTATTGAAAAAATATAGTTACTATTGCAGTAATATCTGCAAGCTCCCGGGACGCAGTACGTTACATGCATGTAACTTTCTGCTCCATGGGGCATCACTTGTGTCATTACCCGAATCAGTCGTTCAAATAGAATGCTCCATTGAGACACTTACCATGCAGTAGCTATCATAATTGAGGCCTAATTTCCTTCTGTCTAAACGTTTACAAAGATATAAAATTACTTATACTCCTTCTGTGTGCTGCTCAAAATAAACCAATGATCAGTGATCAAAATGGTTCACTGCCCTATATATTCGTCTATTTCCAAGGGCTGCAGCAATAAAAATTATAAATCCCACTAATACAAGTATAAATATAGGTGGCGTGTTTAGATACAGTGGAAAGTTGTACGGAAGTTGACACGACAGTGCTGTGACAGTTACGATGCCCGAACATGAGAGAAGATGATTACAGAAGACAGATACCCAACGGAAAACCATCCATTTCAAGTACTTACTGACCTCCTTCACACATGGAAGGAAGGCAGAACCTTGACACCATTGGAAATACTAGAAACAATAACACGGGATATCAGCTTAGTGCCGGCCGGGGTGGCCGAGCGGTTCTAGGCGCTACAGTCTGGAACCGCACGACCGCTACGGTCGCAGGTTCGAATCCTGCCTCGGGCATGGATGTGTGTGCTGTCCTTAGGTTAGTTAGGTTTAAGTAGTTCTAAGTTCTAGGAGACTGATGACCTTAGAAGTGCTCAGAGCCCTTTGAACAATTTATCAGCTTAGTTTTAAATAAAAACAATGAATTTCTTTTCCTTCTCCCTACTAAAATTCATTTTAATTTCTGTGTACATGATGCACCTAGATATCAGTCAAATCTGTTGTAAAATGTAAAACTATGATTTTGTTTTACATTTGTATTTACCATTAACTTCATAATTTGAAATCTCGTATTGTCTGCATCACCTAGTTCCTGGGGCACCCAAGACGCTTCATTAGTGGTTTCCACAGTCTTCACCTGCTGGCGGCCTAAGAAGCCGGAAGCTGGTTATTGAGAAAACACATGAAGAAAGTGTTTGTTTTTCGTTCTTATTGTCATATGCTGCCAAGCAAACGAAAAGAATTCAGTTAATGAAGAACTTGTGACGATATTGTGTTTGTTCAATATTGCACAAGGATTAGAACATTTCACAGTTTTAAGTCAGTGTATTATGTTGAAATAAAATTTGTGTTGTACTTTTGTTCATGTCACAAAGACTCATCTCGGTGGGATTGGTAGCACATTTTTGTTTTGTTTAAGTCGTTGGTGTTTAACTGATTTGAGACTATCATCCATCTTTCCCTATTTTGTGCTGATTTTTTTCATCCCTACGTGACTGCTAGCAACAAAACAATAAACAATTTGGCTTCCCTGCCACTCCTTTCAGCGTCAAATCATCTTGGATGCTGTAGCGCTTAGCAGATATTATTCTGATCTGTCCTTTCTTCCGTTAAGTAGATATGTCAATGTAGCATGGTAGTCTTAGCTGCGATATCCCATGGGACAGGTTCAGCAGCCTGAACGAAAGAATGTTCTTCCTCTCCGTAGATTGACCACTTCGTGTCGTACGTGTATTTGTGGAGTGTAGGTGACTGTGATGGATGCGTGAATAGTGTAGTGTTATATTTGTGTTATATGATGAAGAGAGAAGGGAGAGGGTGACATAGCCCCACTTAAATAGTACCAAGGGGGTCGCGAAGTCTAGTGTCATCATCCGATGGACGGATGTATCAAAGGACGGATCAACAGCGACACATGCCCTCACTTCATTACATGCCCGCAGCTCGAGGTCTTGCGGTGGCGTTCTTGCTTCCTGCGCTTGGCGTCCCGGGTTCGATTCCCGGCGGGGTCAGGTTTCCTCTCCCTCGTGACGACTGGGTGTTGTGTGTCTTTCATTGTCATTTCATCATCACTGACTCGCAAGTCGCCGAAGTGGCGTCAACTGAAAAAGACTTGCAATACGGCGGCCGAACTTCCCCGTATGGGGCCTCTGGCCGACAATGTCATACGATCATTTCATTTCACTTCACTTCATTAGACAAAACGGAGAGGTTTTTGAAATTTATTCCAGGACATCGGCATAAAGACTTGTGATCAGCAACTTAACGCCAGCGTCTCTCCTCCCCTTGCCAGGAAAATGATTGCAGACAACTTTTCATCCGCCACCGTTCGAACCGGCTTCCCTCTAAGTCGAGCGCCACTACACAGGCGTGCGTTGGTGACCTCGCTTACAAACGAGGTTTCTGTTATCCATTTCCGCAGTTATTCTTTCACGTACTTCTTCACTCCATACTTTAACTGTCCATTCAATTATCAACATCCTTCAAATGGTTTAAATGGCTCTGAGCACTATGGGACCAACATCTGAGGTCATCCGTCCCCTAGAACTTAGAACTACTTAAACCTAACTAACCTAAGGACATCACACACATTCATGCCCGAGGCAGGATTCGAACCTGCGACCGTAGCGGTCGCGCGGTTCCAGACTGAAGCGCCTAGAACCGCTCGGCCACAGCGGCCGGCCCAACATCCTTCGATTAAAAATTTGCTCCTTCTTCCGATTTCTGATGTTTCGGGTTTCACTGACTTACAATGTTGTGACCCAGGTTTCTTCTTAAGTTGCGTTTAACCATCTGATACCAAAATAACTCTTTTACTGAAGTAACATTTCTTCGTCAGTCATCCTGATGCATTTCTTTTTTTTTTTTTTCTTCGGCTGTCCTGCATAATCTTGCTTTCCAGAAGGGAGACTTCTTTCGCTTCATTCACTACTATTGTTGTGATGCTTGAGTGGAACAAGTCGTTATTTCCCTTTCTATCACTCATCATTATCTTCTTCTTCTTCTTCTTCTTCCGCTTCCTTGCCTTCTCCAGGTCCTCTAAGGGGTTGGCATTGTTATATGGATTTTGGCAAAGTTGATGGCCGGATGTCCTTCCAGATGCCCGTTCGCGTCTAAAGTCTCGAGTGCAAGTGGAACAGCGTCTCCTAAATTCTTGCCTAGCTTATATCTGAGGCGGAACGAGGGCACTACGTTGGCCGGCTCACCAGCCCTCGTAGTCAATTCGCGATGAAGATTCGATCCGGACAGGCTCGCCTATCTGATCGTAGCTTTACAGCTCATCATCGTCTTTTAGAAAGGACAAAATTTTCTGCCTGGTCTGCTTATTCTGCCATTTTCAAACGATAACTCACTGTGATGTGCTTCAGTGCATCGTCCAATTTAAGAGAACACTGCCCTCGTGTGATCCAGGTTTAAACATTCCATGCGTATAATAAGTCGTTTAGTTGTTTAAGCGTCACACCTGGTAGACGCACGTAGTTAACTATGTGCAGAGATGACACTGATTCAGTATCAAAGTGCTAGGTTAATTTATGAAAATGACGTAGACACCTGTCTTAATAAATGCATGGAATAAACACGGATGACGCGAGGCCAGTCTGCTCTTAAAAGGAACGACGCATTGACGCACGTCGTGGTAAGCTATTATTTGTAAAAGGCACAATAAGGTGAAATCACGATGATGGTTGATAAATACATTTCAAAACAGTACAGGAGAAAAATTCTGCCGTTTCTAAATATTGCAAGACCGTGGGCAAAGAAAAACTGGAAAATAGCCTTCGTCTTTGCTTTATTTAAACTTAAGACATTTTAATGCTAAGAGGGATGTCCTTTCCTTGCAACAGATACTACACACTACCTGATAGAAAAAGGTATATGGTCACTTGTCAGTTGACATTTATACGAAGTGTGGCCACCCTTCGCCTTTATGGCAGCTGGAACTCTACTGGGGATGTTCCAGTTCATTCCATGTCAGAACTCTGGGCAAGACCGGTGATTTCAGGAATGTTATTGTCTACAAACTATTGCTTCACAGATGTTTCTTTAAGACAGGTGCATTGCCATGCTCATACAAGCGATCATCGTCTTCGAAATGTTCGCCTGCTGTACGCAGTATACAGTACTGTAAAATTTGTTCATATCTTTTCGCATTTGGCGTTTTCTTAAGCGCAATAAGGGGAGCACACCTTAACTACAAAAACACCTCTACACGGTAACACCAGCTCCTCCGTACTTCACTGTTTGCACTACATATGACAGCAGGTAACGTTCTTCAGACATTCGCTGAACCAAACCCCACCATCGCTATGCCACAGGGTATCGCGTTATTCGTAATTCCAAATCAATTGTTTCCAGTCATCCGTTGCCCAGATGCGGTCGCTCTTTATAGCACCTCAAAGGTCGCTTAACACTGATAACAGAAATGTGAGGCTTATGAGGAGATGCTCGACCACTGTGTTCCATTCTTTTGATCTCCCTACACCCACAGTCATTGTGCTAGACTGTTAGTGGCACGTTGGAGTTCACGACTGATTCCTTCCGCTAATTACAAGTGATTTTTTTTTTATCTTTAGAAGGGTGGAAATGACCCTGATGAATTCGTTACTCAGGTCAAATGAAATGATCGTACGACATTACTGGCCTTTGATTTATTTCACCACCTGGTACAAGTCTTTCTGTTCGATGTCATCTACGTCCATGATAATGAGATGATATGATGACTCGATCCCCGAGTGAAGAAAATATTCGACCCCATCGGGAATCAAACCCGGAACTCGTAGTCTAGAGACTGTGACCTAACCACCAGGTCCCTGGCTACGGGCGTTACTCATGAGGAGAACACGGCAAGTTCCATCACCCGGTTTCTCAGAAACTTCACTGAGTGGAAGAGGGGCCAAAATAGGTGAACACGTTTTATCTCGGCTTATTCGTAGACGCTCGATCATTTCTTAAAAACAGACCGTCAAAGTTTTCGAGGTTTTCTTTTCAGGTACATTATGTGAGTTTTACCGAGCGATAAATTCAAACTAAATGGTGGCACAGTAGTTAGCGTCGCGGTTTCTTAATTTTGCTCCCGTGTTCGAAACCTGATTATTACTTTTACTTTCGTCTTTAATTTATATACCCACGTCTGTCGAAGATTACTACAAGAATGTTTTCTAGTGTATGCTGATATAACGTTGTCCTTAATCGTCTGCTAATCGTATGTTACATGAATGAATTTTAAAAAAAACAGAATCAGAAATTATTTGAAATTGCTCTTTTGTTCTTTAGTATATCTTCATTCATAATCAACTGCAAGCGCTACATCTTGGAAAAGTTATTCGTTATGCATGGTTTGCCGCAAAATTATTGGCGACGCGCGAAATCTTGACCAATGATAACGAAGTGTCTTTCCCGAATGAGATTCATACGAAGAAATTCCACTGTGGCAAACCTGCCTTCTTTCGAAGCTCGTTGTGCTCGGAATATTCCAATGTATCATCCAAGGGAATGCACAAAATGTTCTTGAAGAACGAACGTTTGAATAAAATATGAGAATGAATATAAGAACTGATACTACAATGAAATACCACAATATGAAAATTTAAAGAGATTGTAACCCCTCAACATACCATACACACATTTATTATATAGTAAATGGGTGGCGCTTATTGTGAAACCCAGTCGTAATTTTACCGTTAATAAAACCTCCTTGGATTCCCTAATTTGATAAGAAACATTCGTGTAGTAACTTTCTACGGATACGGGTATATAAATGAAAGCAATAAAAATAAAATAAAAAAATAATCAGGTTTCGAACACAGGGCGCAAAATTAAGAAGCCGCAACACTAACCACTTAGCCATCAGTTCGTCTGAGGAGATCGCGAAGTAAAATACGTATACCTCGAAAACTTTTATCGTCATTTTTTCAGAAACGGTCAAGCATCTACGGACAAGCCGAGACATGAGTTGCCTTACTTTGACTCCTCTTCCACGAATTAAGTTCCTGGGAAATCCTGTGATGGCACTTGCGTGTTCTCCTCATTAGTTGACATGCAGTGAGTAGTCGACTTTCGATGTCAATGAGCTCTCCTCATCGAACCAGTCTGGTGTTATAGCTTTCCTACTGACAACACAATATGCCTCCTTCTGTGCTGACGCCTGCGCCTATCGTGACATCTAGTGGTCGTTTCCGCATTACATACGGGTTGTACAGATACTTTTGGTTGGACAGTGTAAGTATTCCTTACTTGCGACTAGTAGGCCTGTGTCCTTTACGAACCTTAACATTTTAATATTTATTCTCTTACAGTTTTATGACTCTACAGAAATCTCTTCCACGACGTACAAGGCGAACAGCAATGGTGATAAGCTGCGACCTTGCGCTGCACTCTTCTTGCATCGCTCTTGCATACAGAAGATAATGTAACTCACCGACCAGGGCCTTTCGGCGAGGGAATGCTCGTCCAGCCGAGGTGATGCCCGTATCTTTGCATATTGCCAGCGTGATACTAGGGGAACCTCCCATCGCGCCAGTGTGATACTGACTAGGGGAGCCTCCCATCGCACAACCCTCAGACTTAGTAGTAAGATGGTCCAGTGGATATTCCGCCAAAAACTGAACGCAGATAAAACGGGAAAACAGGAAGAATGTGTACTTAACTGTGAAAGAAGAAGCGAAACAGAAACAGTGAATGGTCTACGTCCACATCTACATCCAAAGCCCGCAAGCCACCTGACGGTGTGTGGCGGGCGGAGGGCACCTTGAGTACCTCTATCGGTTCTCCCCTCTATTCCAGTCTCGTATTGTTCGTGGAAAGGATTGTTGGTATGCCTCTGTGTGGGCTCTAATTTCTCTGATTTTATCCTCATAGTCTCTTCGCGAGATACACGTAGGAGGGAGCAATATACTGCTTAACTCCTCGGTGAAGGTATGTTCTCGAAACTTCAACGAAAGCCCGTACCGAGCTACTGAGCGTCTCTCCTGTAGGGTCTTCCACTGGAGTTTATCTATCATCTCCGTAAGCTTTCGCGAGTACTAAATGATCCTGTAACGAAGCGCGCTGCTCTCCGTTGGATTTTCTCTATCTCTTCTATCAACCCTATCTGGCACGGATCCCACACTGCTGAGCAATATTCAAGCAGTGGGCGAACAAGCGTACTGTAACCTACTTCCTTTGTCTTCGGATTGCATTTCCTTAGGATTCTTCCTATGAATGCTCAAGATGCTCAAGATGTGCAATAGCGAGCGAATTTGAATCGACTCGGCAAATTGGTGTGGGCACGGTGTTGGACTGCGAAGGCGAGATACGTATTCATATCTCGCTCGTGCCCCGCTCTTTCTTTTTCGCAAAATTATAAACTGTCCATGCGGTCATTTATGTGTATGTTCGCTGTATTCAAATTTGTGTCTGTGTCGTGGTGTAACATCCATTTGCAACAGCGAGGTATAAGGAAAGATTCTCAGGCGTACGTAGCTCCTATTTGTTCTACACAAGTACGACTTGTTATGACTCTTACATTCTGTATTATAAGTTTAGTCTTGAATTCCATTGTTATGACGTAGTTCACACTCGTTTACCTGTTGTTTTCATTTCGCGAGAGTTCTATGCGACGTCTCGACTGCTCCCACTATTCATCACATTTACTTGCGACGGTAAGATATTCTTACTACGTAACTCATATTTTGTAACCAATGTACAGTAGGACAATTGGCAAGAATACAGAAGAATAGACACGTCGCTGAACGGACGGAACGTTCACAATTTTGTAAAAACAAGAGGGGGACAAGAGCGAGATTTGAACACACACCTAGCCGGCCCGAGTGACCGAGCGGTTCTAGGCGCTACAGTCTGGAACCGCGCGGCCGCTACGGTCACAGGTTCGAATCCTGCCGCGGGCGTGGATGTGTGTGATGTCCTTAGGTTAGTTAGGTTTAAGTAGTTCTAAGTTCTAGGGGACTGATGACCTTAGACGTTAAGTCCCATAGTGCTCAGAGCCACACCTCTCGCTGTGTGGTCCAACACAGTAGCCGCACAACCACGACGCCACCATTCTTGCAGTTCGCTCGATGTTGCACATGTTGCACTTGGACCGTACACTTTCGATTCTGCTTCTTTTTTCACAGTGCAGTACACTTTATTCCCGTTTTAATGCTCTATCTGTGTTCAGTTTTTGACGGGCTATGCACAGGGCCATTTTACTACTAAATCTGAGGGGGTTGCGGCGGAGAGTTTCCCTTGCGAACGACTCACACGGGCGTCCCGACGCAGCGCGGCGGCGGCAGCAGTCGGGCAGGCGAGCGTTCGCCATCCGGCGGTTTTTTCGCGTCAGAATTCCCCGGCGCGATACTTCCGCGGCGCAGCTCGCCGGCGCTGTCGTAACCGCGGCGTTACGTAAGCGCGCGCCGCCCGCCCACGGCCCAAACGCCAACTTCCAAATCGATACGCTAATAGTATTAACTGGCCGCAAAGCTGCGCTGCGCACGCCGAAAAATAGGTCGGGCGCGCCTCAGTGGGTCGCCTCTCGGACCGAATGTGTGCCAGCCGGCGACTTCCTGCCCGAACAGTGGCACCAGCTGGCCCACCCACCCCCGCTCCAACTGCGAACACGAACGTCACTATTACTCCGTGCAGCAGGTTTTCCCCTGTATCGGTCCTACTTTTCTTTTTGTGTGCGGCTGCGCTATCTGTACGATTGTGTCAGCTTCCACTTTATGTCTGCCCACGTTACATAATGCGGCACCGGCTGTTCTGTTAGCTGCAGCTGCGATACGATTTCCATAAATCAAAGACACGCGTAATCGTTTATTCTCCTAGCTAAGCCACAGCCGATGCATCGATGCGTGATAGTGCACGTTAAAGACACTTTAGCATCCGACCAAGGTGAAGTTCGTCTCTTTCACTGCGAGGCGCCGGGGCTAGTAGTGTATTTAACACTAAATTCTTCTAGAATCTTCATATGGAGATGATGCTCTAAGCCCCCCCACCCCTTTTTCTTACTCCGACTTTTGCTGTTGCACATGGATTAAGAAGAAACGCGAACTGACTCTCATCGACCCTGCAAGGGGAGTAGAAAAGAGTTTGACACCTGCAATAATTTAATTTGACAGAAATTAATATGATAATTAAGTTTCATTAACGTGATGGGAAATGAAATGGTTGCTCTACCGATCTACAGAATGAAAGTTCTGCCCAAAATAACAATTTGATTTGTTATGACTAAACTCAAAATAATAAACACAACACATGAAACATTGATAATCAAATAAATGCTGTGAAGGTGAAGTTGTCCGTAAACTAGCTTCTGACGTTTATGACCAAGTGGTATGTGGAGCCAATTCCTTGCAACTCAAATCTTAAGAGAAACACCCAGCCAACCCAACATTCGTTGCTGTTACAGTAGTGAGAACTCAATGAACATTCAAGACAGAACCACGTAAGAAAAGACGGGAACAGGCGCGCTCTGCTGAGCTCTGATTATCACAGAGCAAAATTCCCTAATCTGCCGGTGCTGCGGACATACATTACCAAGCTGTCTTCTTAAGTGCAAGGACACGATGTGGCGTACCGGAAGCGATGGCTGGTTGCTTCGACGTCCAGTCGTGTTGATGACAATATCGCGAGTATTGCCCGAAACAAATTATGCTGGTCTGGTTGTTCCAGACTAAGGACTTCCTATCAATACAAATGCGCCTCTGAGGGAGACGAAAAAGGCTCGCCACACAATCACTGACGGTACAGTGATTGATTTTAACAAGCGAAGTCACACAGTAACTCCGATACAGTCAACTTTAGCCAAAACTGCTCAAGACTGACAACATAGGCCGCTTGTACGCAGAACGCTCAATTGCCAACTGTACTCGAAAAGTTATGTTGAAGTCGAAACTTCAGCAACTTACAATTAAATGAAAGTATACTAGACAGCCAACGGAAGGCAGGCTGTCCAGAGCAGCGACAGCTCAGTCTTGTGACCTACCTTGACCGAAAAGCGAGAGACGACGACTCCCCTAGAGCACCCGTACAGGCCAAACACAGAACATTCCCGCCCCCACGACAGTGGCCGTGGTTAAACGTTCCAATCAGCAACTCGAAAACCGGCGGAAAATTCCACTCTATTGCCGACGCACTACTATTCCACCAATAGAGATACGTGGCCCCAATTTCTGCGCCGATTTTGCTACGTCACGGAGCTATGCCCTGAGCAAGCCAATCACTGTTATGATTTTGCAGAAAACGCGGGAATTTGCCCGCAAAGACTGCCTGGGAACACAAGTCATTCCCACGCCTCGCTGGTAGCCCGCCAGAAAGTGTTTTCACTAACTTTCTGCGAAGTAACGGAATCCTCTAGCCCAGCCGCTCCGTCAGGCCCCTGTGGGCGTGTCGCCACCGCTCTTATGACAATGTCGGCGTCTGGAAAGCATCCACTCGACTCCCTCACACCGTCGGCTTAACAAGACAGCAGAACCCACCTGTCACCGGCCCACCCGGGTGACGAGAGACGCTGCATGGGAAGTCTGTGTGTGAAGGAATAGCAACTTTTCACTGCATGAGATTAGAGAGGAAAATCGAATTAGAGTAAGATAGAAATATGAGAGGGGGCTCATGCCACCTCTCATCACCTCTCACTCACTCACAGCTACACTTTCAGACAATCTTCTGGCAGGCAGCAAAGCGAGCAGTCTTCTTCTGGCACCAGGTTTATCAACAGGACATTGGACATCAAACAAGAAATACCGGACGAGTGCGAGTAGGACGCGCTCTCAGAGGGTTTCGTACTAACTTAAACCTCTGTCCACAATGTGGGGTGGAAAGCCACCTGTCCGCCCCATTTCCTTAGTGCGCATGGGCTATGTAGCTCAGGTCTTATCCCCAGCTAGTGTATGCTTCTAGCTCGTAACACTCACAGTACTGGACGGGTAGCTTGCTCCATGCTGTGTACTACCCGGGTCAAATTCCACGCAACTTTGTTTATTCGAGGCGTGCTGCCATGGTGCTTAGGAAACTGGATAATTTTTATTTCATCCGTCTTAGTTGCACTGATACAAAATTCAGCTGTAGTTGTTACCGATTTCGGGCTGACAAGCCCATTTTCCAATCACACACCTAGCTATTGACCGTAATTATTCATACAATATGGTGCCAAAGGCACAGCAAAGTATAAAATAGTCAACAGGTACCCTCACTGATCTTAGCCTACGCATCCGTTGCTACTGACTGAGACAACCAAACTCAATGAGGGGTAGCAGTTGCCTACTGCATACGTTTCTGTGCCTTTGGCACCATATTGTCTGAATAATTACGGTTAATAGCAATGTGTGGCGTTTGAAAATGGGCATGTCAGCCCGAAACCGGTAACCACTACAGTTGAATTTTGTATCAGTTCAACTGAGACGGGCAAAATAAATTATCCAGTTTCCCCATCCAGCTTTGTTGTTTTCGACCCTCCAATCCGTCTTGTGAGGAGAGGAAAATCAAGAGTCTCGACGATTTTTCCGTATCATCGATACCGACAGTGGTAAGGTATCCGTCAGGGGAATACCAAGGCTTGCGTTCAAATGTTTATGAATCCCTGTGGGATCAAACTGCTAGGGTCATCGGTCCCTAGACTTACACACTACTTAAACTAACTTATGCTAAGGACAACACACACACCCATGCCCGAGGAAGGACTCGAACCTCCGGTGGGAGAGCAGGACTTCCGTCAATGTGTTAATATTTTGTTTTAAGTTTATATTCTTTATACGCGTTTGCATTCGGTATGGTAATTCTTCATTTAGTTTATTTGAAGTTTTACTTTGCTAATTGGCAACTGCAGATGCTCCGACTTCCATCTGATTTCGTCCCGTTTGCGATTACTCGTAAGATCTGACGGAAGGCTCTAAAGAAGAAAACGGTAAAGCCAGTCATACGGCTGTTGTTGTTAGGGAAATGTCTGACTGTTCTATGGAATATTTCAGTGAATATTTTATGGGTATTGGTACATCATTCTACAATGGAAGTGCCATCGTGCGTGAATTAAATGTTTTATTTTGCTTTGAAAGAATACAGGTGCTGTATGTGTCGTAAGCAGAGACAGACTTTGAGGGAATGATTGTATGTAGAACATTACACCTGTCATCGCTACGTGCCAAATGAGTAGTTTTTCAGCGGCACGAGACTACACTTCATCATAGCTCAGCCATTTAGCGAGAGATAGTTATAAATTATATACGCAAAGCTTCCTCGTGAATCGCTCTGCCTCTTACTGAAAAACAGATCAAAATCCTTACAGTATTTCCTCAGATTTTTGACAGATACAATGTAAGTTCGTGATCGCAAAGAAAAAGCGGCACAATTAAGATTACCAATTTCGGTTTTTTGCTTCACTTACATTGCAAAAGTTTGCTTGTTGTCAAGTTCCAAGACTCTAGGTCAAAGGGAAGTACCATATTGGTTTTGATGAGTGAGTTTACGAGTATCAAAAAATGATGATTTTTTTGTTGCATTTATTTATAAATTCAAATTTTTTGCACCGCCAAGGGATTGTAGAGCTTAATATGTGACAAAAATTTCAACTTGATATCTCTAACCATTCCTGAGAAAAAGAGGTTTTAGTAGTCGGATAGACAGACAGACGGAAAACGAAATGCTCTTACAAGGGTTCCGTTTCTACTGATTGAAGTAGGAAACCCTGAAAAAATGCAAAGAAAGTTGAATTAATACTAAGTTTATTCAAGCGCTATTAATTTCAAAAGATGTCGCCAATGAGAAGCTTCCGTACTTACAGTGGTTTCACGAACAGTGTGGTTTAAGTTCCAGCGACTGTGTCTTCTAAAAAAACTTCTCTCGATTATTACGTGTTTGCTAATGTTGCGGCTATGTTATTAGTGCAACGATCGCAAGGCCTTATTTCAACACGAACTACTTCTAGGTATGTTGTTAATGAAATTTCTGCCATTTGACTGTATAGATCGTTTATTGTACTGTACAATCAAGATTTCGGCCCGGCATTTGCTCATTTTCAAGTACCAATGTTGGGCATTATGAGACTTCTATAAACGAAGTCATCGTTAAAATACATCAAACTTAGGTATACAACGCAGATATCACAGCTGTGCGTTAAATAAGTAAGTTTAATAGACACATCAAAAAAAGTTTTGCATCATCTCTGTTCCGAGAATTCCGGAACTTGTACAGAAAATTGGAATAGAGATCAACATAAACATCATTTCCGCCATTTTTATTGCTCATAACAACCACACATTGAATGTTGTACCACCATACAGCGAGACCTTCAGAGGTGGTGGTCCAGATTGCTGTACACACCGGTACCTCTAATACCTAGAAGCACGTCTTCTTGCATTGATGCATGCCTGTATTCGCCGTGGCATACTATCCACAAGTTCATCAAGGCACTGTTGGTCCAGATTGTCTCACTCCTAAATGGCGGTTCGGCGTAGATCCCTCATACTGGTTGGTGGGCCACGTGGTCCATAAACAGCCCTTTTCAATCTATCCCAGGCATGTGCGATAGGGTTCACGTCTGGAGTACATGCTAGCCACTCAAGTTGAGCAATGTCGTTATCCTGAAAGAAGTCATTCACAAGGAGTGCACGATGGGGGCACGAATTGTCGTCCATGAAGACGAATGCCTCTCCAATATGCTGCCGATATGGTTGCACTATCGGTCGGAGGATGGCATTCACGTAACGTACAGCCGTTTCCGCGCATTCCATGACCACCAGCGTAGTACCTCGACTCCACATAACGCCACCCCAAAACAGCAGGGAACCTCCACCTTGCTGCATTCGCTGGACAGTGTGTCTAAGGCGTTCAGCCTGACCGGGTTGCCTCCAAATACGCCTCCTCCGATTGTCTAGTTGAAGGCATACGCGACACTCATCGGTGAATAGAAAGTGATGCCAATCCTCAGCGGTCCATTCGGCACATAGTTGGGCCCATTTGTAACGCGCTGCATGGTGTCGTGGTTGCAAAGATGGACCTCGCCATGGACGTCGGGAGTGAAGTTGCGCATCATGCAGCCTATTGCGCACGGTTTGAGTCGTAACACGATGTCCTGTGGCTACACGAAAAGCATTATTCAACATGGTGGCGTTGGTGTCATGGTTCCGCCGAGCCGTAATCCGTAGGTAGTGGTCATCCATTGGGCGGCCTGAGCGTGGCATGTCATCGACAGTTCCTGTCTCTTTGTATCTCCTCCATTTACGAACAACATCGCTTTGGTTCACTCCAAGACGCCTGGACACTTCCCTTGTTGAGAGCCCTTCCTGGCACAAAGTAACAATGCGGACACGATCGGACCGCGGTATTGACCGTCTAGGCATTGTTGAACTACAGACAACGTGAGTCGTGTACCTCCTTCCTGGTGGAATGACTGGAACTGATCGGTTGTCGGACCCCTCCATATAGGCGCTGGTCATGCATGGTTGTTTACAACTTTGGGTGGGTTTAGTGACATCTCTGAACAGTCAAAGGAACTGTGTCTGTTATACAACATCCACAGTCAGCGTCTATCTTCAGGACTTCTGAGAACTGGGCTGATGCAAAACATTTTTTGATGTGTGTACATTTCGACGTTGACTTCATTAATGAAAGTCTCATCATGCCCAACACTGTCGTACTTGAAAATGGTCTAAATCTGAAACTGCAATTGTACTGTACAAATACGATCTCTACAGCCAAGAGGTGCAATTTTTATTTAATAATGTATTGCATGACTGTGACGCCAAAGCATGGTGAAATTATCACACTTCCAGATACTAGAAACTGGTTTAGCTGTAAAATGTGAGCAACGTGTGATGGAAGGCAAACATAAATGCAATTCTATTCGTTATTACGCCAGGTGTAGAGTTTTATGCTTACTAATAAAATACTGTAATACTTGTCATTGCGTTACATGTAACTCTCGTGAGCTCGATCTAGTCCCTCAGTTACACGAAAAGGGAAAATGAAAGTATGCGACATTTCCCTTACATTAACTGTACAGTATCTTGTAAAGAAACAGACTACTGCACAATAGATGTAAAACAAAGCACAGGGCTGTAGACAGGGTGTTGCTGAATGAAACTCATTTGGCTGTCAAGACGGCAACGACTATCATAGCAGAATATTATAGAAATATCTCTCATAACCCCAAGGAAATACTGGCCAGATGTAAAGGCTCCCTAATAGTACAGAGGTTAGTCTCCAGACACTCAGTGACGAACAGAAATGCTGAATTTCGAGGGTATTGCCCATTTTTAACTATCACAAGACTGAAAAGATGAATGAAACATATATTAGTGTCAGTGGCGATGAGAAACAGCTGAAATTGCTAAAACTGAATAAAGCTACAGGACCTGATGGAATTCTCGTCAGATTCTATACCGAAATTGCGGCTCAGTTAGCCCCTCTTTTAACTTCATCTAATCTTGACATTCAATTGTTGCAAAAATTTTAGAACATGCTCATATTCTGAGTTCGAACGTAATGAAGCATGTTCACAAACAGTGATCTTTTCTCGCATGACATACCGAGAGCAACAGCTTAAGACCTGATTTCGGAAAAGCGTTTGACTCAGTACCACACCCATTTTTGTTACAGAAAATACGGTGCCAAGCGGAATTTGTGAAAGGATTAAGAATTTCTTAGTAGGTAGTACACATCAGTCATCAACAAATGTAGAAGTAACTTTAGCCGCGCGGGGTAGGTGGCGGCCTAGGGTGTGTTGTCATGGTTCGCGTGGCTTGCCCCGTCGGAGGTTCGAGTTCTCCCGTTGCTCGGGTGTGTGTGTGTCGTCCTTAACGTAAGTTAGTTTAAGTTAGATTAAGTAGTGTGTAAGCTTAGGAACCGATGCCCTCAGTAGTTTGGTCCCATAAGACCTTACCACAGTTTCCAAGTAACTTTAGACGTGCTCCGCTGAAGTGTGTTGGGACCCTTCCTGTTCATATTGCATATTAATGATATTGCAGATAATATTAATGGAACCTCAGATTTTTCGCAGATGATGTAGTTATCCTTAATGAAATATTGTCTGAAAAAAAAGATACACAAATATTTAATCGGATCTCGAAAAGATTTCAATGTGTTTGAAAAATTAGATAATTGTTTAAAATGTTTAGAAATGTAAAACTGTGCATTTCATAAAACGAAAGAATGTAGTATCCTTACAATATCAACAAGCCACGTTTGGAATTGGTCAACTCATACAAATACCTGGGAGAAAAAGTTTCAAGAATACAAAATGGAGCGATCACTGAGTCGTAGATAAAGCAGGTGGCGACTTTGGTTCCTAGTCAGATATAAGGAAAAAGCAGGAGTCTACGAGGAACGTTCTTACCACAAACTCGTGCGACCCATCCTGAATATCGCTCAAGGATTTGGGACCCAAACCAAATAGTATTAACAGGAGATACTGAACGTGTACAGACACGATAGCACGAATGGTCACGTGTTTGTTTGACCCGTGGGAGAGTGTCTCGAAGATGCTGAAGAAACAAGTTGCAGACACAAAAGATAGACGCAAAAGTATCCCGAGTAATTGTACTTCCAAATTTTCAAGAACCATTAGAACGTGGCGAAACTAGGAACGTACTACAACTCCTCACATGTTGCTCCTGTAGGGGTCGCGAAATCAAGATTATATTAGTTAAAGTGCCCAGTGAAGCGTTTAAACAGCCATTCTTCCCGTGCCGCATACATGAAAGGAACGGGGAAGATGACCCAGTAAGTTGTACAATTGAAAGTGCCTTCTGACATGCATTTCACAGTGATTTGCAGAGTACGGATATAGAAGTAAATGTTAACGTAGATACAGCATCGTTCTTTGACTTTAATTTTTCTTCGTGTTTTCTTGTTTCGGGTTAGATTTAAAACATACATTGTGTTCACGGAATTCGGTCCGTAAGGAGGAATTCATAACCACGGCTTTGCAGAACTGAACTAAGTGAGGAGGAAAGGGATTAATTAAAGAGATCTCTTCGCCAATTCAGCTCGAAACTGTCGCCTTTCAACCTAACCTACAGCTGGGGCTAGGCTACATTCCAGAAAAATAATACAAATACAAAACAATTTTTTTGATTTTTCTATTCTCATTCTGTTTACCACATCATCATTACGCCAAAAAACGAAGCCTGCATACGGTGCCGGTAGGTTCAATTGACCTGAAAGCATCCAGCTGTGTTGTTGCCACCGTAGTTACGAATACAGAGACAATTTTAATTTGAAATCGATATTAAATAACTGATTCGTCCATTGAAGTAGATACTCGTAACAGGATCTTTTCTAAGTTTACTGGTTTCCACTTCTGCTTTCTGGTATCCACTTATACTTTACCATGCATTACCGAATTCAGCTTTACGAGTCCATGTATCTCCCACACACATTTTCTAATGTAATCTACCAACCTTCAGTTAGGTCAGCTCTCGATCGTTTCTTGTCTCTGGAAATTCATGAAAGAACTTCCTTCGATCCACCCACCATCTCTTCGCTTGGCTACAAGTCTGCCACGGCTTCGTTTCGTTTCCACTCAGGACATAATTACATGTCATACTCAATTTAGATCCCTGGTCGTTGTCTCTATTTTCCTGTCTCTTTTCGTATTTCCTAACATTCTTACTTTCCATACTTGCTGAGTAACCCTCAGTCTTAAACTGTTTTTACATTTGAAGTCCATGTCTCACAGCCTTAAATCTGAACTGACAATGAACACTGATTATAAATTTTGGTTTTCAGACCCGTCAGGAGCTTATTTTTCCAAAAATACTACAGACCATCTTTACTCTTACATTCATTTCTTTTGCTGTCCACGCAGTCGCAGTTTTCAATTGTTCTTCTTTCAAACTTTCTCTAAATCCTACCGCAGGAGGCCCTCAATTATAGTTTTGCACTCCTTCTATCTACTTGCTGAAAGAGATTTCAATTTCTTTCGCTGTGTCTTACGGAGGACCATCATTATATAGTTGTTCGTTCTTTGTAAGAGGGGTGCTATAGCTTTGGCAGATACCTGGGTGGTTTCCAATAGTACGGACCCCAATTCCTACAATATGATATATCCGATAAATACGTTAATCAGCTGTTTACATTGTACAGTTCGTAGTATTTCTAATCCTCCGCATCGAGACACAACATCCGTTTACAACGAACAATGCCAGGTATAAAACAATTTTCTAAAACGGAAATACGAAAAAAAAAGATGGTATCCCTCAGAACGATAGAGAGGCTTTCCTACACTGGAACCAGGAGCGCATGATGTCTATACGGACACAGGCACGAGTTTTCTAGCTCCATATGATAAGAGAAGTATAGAGTATGCGGGTATTTCACAACTTGATATCACCATTATATACCTCAGACAAACATGTGGAAACGAACTGTGACCTAATTGATTCACAAACGTCCAGAAAATGTTATATAGGATCTTATGTGAGTTTTGCATTAGTTGGAAAACATATCAGCGTCTAGGGATCAACAAATGCAAGTACTGAATAAGGATATACTAAAAGTCAAAACGTAATGTTGACTTACGATTCATCGCATTCTTGGCACCTTTTTCTCACTGTAGATTTGTTTTATACTCTTAGTTACTTTATGGTGGTGGAGCTGTTTCTGTTACCTTAGTTAGATGACCTTCAACTGACAGTCATCCTACATAAATTTGATGCATCACTGTGCTTTTCTCTAGAAAAGCGACACGCTTTAAACAATACTATTCCTGGACTCTTACAAGCTGTGACATAGTAATGAATAAAAGCAGTGAGCCAGAAAGTACAGAATTTGTTTCTTGAAATCAATGATTTCAAAAAATTGCCGTCAAACTTACGATTTCGATCCCAAAAATGATCAACTTCAGATCTGTCAGGAAATAGAGAAACTAAACACAACTGCTAGACAATCTCCATCTTGTAAACAATAAATTATGAATTAAAGAATCCCATTATTGAACCTTTCTGTTACTTCAGTCACTGCTTTTTCGATGTATATACTGAACAGTAGGAGTTAAAGTCTGCATCGCTGTCTTACACTCATTTTAATCGAAGCACTTCATTATTGGTCTTCCAGTCTCAGTTTTTCTGCTTGATTCATCTACATATCTTATAATACTCGTACCTGTACAGCTTCCTCGTGTTTTTTTGTCTGAATTTCGAACAAAATGCATCATTTTACATTATGTAATGCTTTTCTAGATCGACAAACCCTATCAACGTGCCTTGATTTTTTTTAAAGTCTTGGTTCCAATATCTTGCTCATGGTCAGAACTGCCTCTCTGGTGCATTTAATTTTGCGAAAGGCTAGCTGATTGTCATCTAACAGATTCCCAGTTTTCTTTACGACTCTTCTGTGTATTATTCTGGTCAACAACTTGAATGCACGAGTCGCTCAGCTGACTGTGCCGCAGTTCTCGCACTTACTTGACCTCGCTATCTTTGGGATTGTGTGAATGATATTTTGCCGGAAACCCTGATGGTACGTCTCCAGTCCCATAGAGTCTAAGCATCGGCTTGAATCATTGTTTGATTGTCACTTCCCCGAATGATTTTACAAATTTCGAAGAAATGTTTGTAGCCCTCTGCCTTATTTGATGGCTACCCTGTCAAAGCACTGTTATATTCTGATTCTAATACTGTGTCCTCTCTGTCTTCTAAATCGATTCGAATTTCTTCTTCTGGAACGTTATCAGACAAGTCTCCCCTCGTTGAGACGTTCCATGTACACGTATTCGATCTCTCTTCTGCTTTAACAATGGAACTCCCATTGCCCTCTTAAAGACGTCATTGTTTTTACTTTCTTCGAATTTTGCTTTAATTTTCACATATCTTTGACCATTAATTTTTATATATGTTGACCATTTATTTTTCGATTCCTTCACGTTTTTCCTTCAGCAATTTAGTTTTAGCTTCCCTGCAGTTGTTATTTATTTTACTCCTAAGTACTTATATCTCTGTACTCCTGTTTTTCCATGAACATTTTTGAACTTGCCTTGTTCATCGATCAGTTGAAGTATTTCTTCCGTTAACCAAGGCTACTTCGCAGTTCCTTTCCTTGTACCTATGCTTGTCTGTTCACCTTTTGTGACTGCCCTTTTCAGAGAGGTGTATGCCTCTTCAACTGAAGTGCTTACTGCGGTGTTGACTAGAGCGGTATCTACAGCCTTAGAGAACTTCAGACACGTCTCACTCCTAAATACTTCAGAATCCAACTTCTTTCTGTCTTCTTCCCGTTGATTCTCTTAAACTTCAGTTTACGATTCATCAATACTAAACATAACTTTCTAAAACAGCAGAAGCCGCACACACACACACACACACACACACACACACACACACACACACGTTAATGTTTCCCGTATGTATATATATTTCCTGTCAGCTCTGAATATGGTCATTATGTAGCGAAATCGATAGGCTGACAACAAGTTTTCGTGATCGCAGATTGGAATCAAAAAAGGAAATCTGTTACTGGAGACGTAAGTGATAGATTTTATTCCGTTTCCTAAGGATCACGTTTATTAAACTCTTGCAATGAATCGGTCATCTGAAATCTAAACTTTACGTATATGAAAATGTGATGTTACTGATGACATTTTCCGTGTGCTACAAGAGGTGTGCATACTGAAGTGACCTGAGGAATTAGGAAAGGCGATGTATTACATCAATAGATCATTCCTCCAAATCAATTAGAAGACATTATCTTGCATGGTGAAATTGGAAAATATCTTCTCGGACATCCTGTATTTCCACTCGCGTAAATTTTGCAACCTACTGCTGGACTACAGGATTCGATTTATTCGTGAAAAACTTGGCAACTTTTAATTAGTACACGACTCAGAAGAAACTACAAGTCTCTTTTTGAACGATTTATAATGTCTTGTTGATGTGGTGCCTCACGCGCTCCAAAAGTATACCGTCCAGGCCAAACAACAGACACACTAGAGGTTCAATCAGAAAATTCATTCAGTTGTTAACTTTTAGTCGATACACCTGTTACTTGCGGATTGACAGCTATAATCAGTAAGCTTGATGAATATACGTAGGCAAGTGACGTATCCACCGCAGGCACATTGTTTCCGCTAAGAAGAATGCTACCTCAAACTCACTGTCACACAATGTTCTTAGGTAATCCTATACAAAAATTTACAATACATTTATCTGTCAAGCAGTTACATAATACAATTCTGGACATTTTTTTTTTCTTTTTGTCATAGTGACATCTGCCAGAAGGCTAATCATCTGTGTCGCGTTCACGAATTGTACCTCAAAGACACAAAAAGAAAAATGCTATTGAGAAGAAACCATGTACTTAAAGTGATTTGGAATTAACTTGGTTTTGCCAGTTACTACTTCGACAACATCTACGCTGTATGGCTGTTAACCAATAAGACGCCGAAACATCTACTGCAAAGACACTTTCTGCTCTAAGACAATATACTGAGATACTAAAGGTTCAAAGTTAGAACTGTACCATTTCTTGCGAATTCCAAGCCTTTTGTCAAGGTTGCTGGAAGTTTTTCAGCTCTAAGCTACATTATCTGGCCCTGTGTTATCGCTCAATGCGCCTCCTCACATACACACAGACACACACACACATATGCACACAATCACGTGCGCGCGTGTAACAGCTGATAAGTGGGAATCAGACAGAGTTGGCCCTCAGTGACGGTGTTGCCAGCCACTGAGGCGAGTATGAAAGACCTGAATGAGACTTGTCTGTGCTGACGTACTTGCACAGCTATCCGCACGAACGGACAAAGAAAATGGTGGGATCGTAGTTCCAGTGGAAGCTGTCTGCTGCATTTATGAATAGAAGTCTCCTACTTGCCTATGATTCGAAGACTCGTGCTTATCATATGTGGCAGATGCAAATGGCTAGCTGCCTTTCACTGTCATCTCTGAGGCCTTCACGACTGCATTACCTCTCTCGTCCTGTCGGCGCGTACAGATAAGAACTTCTTCCAGTGTTGTGTCCACTGTGTGTAATAACTGTAAAAAACTAGTATAAAATGTCGAAAAAATCGCGGATGATCACAGACGTTACTGCAAGACATAAGGATACTTGAGAGTAGTTTGTCAGAAGAATATTATCTTATGGGTTTACAGACGATTGTACTATGGCCGCCTACAGATTTCAGTACACAAGTTTCTTTTAGGACCAATAGTAAATTTTCATGAGGCAGCGGTACGGGCAATTTCAAAATGAAAAGGTAGCCTAAATAGGTGCCCCATTTTTAGTGTCTATGAAGATACGGTTACTTCGACCTCACGCTTACTGATGGGAGCAGACTGAAACAATTAACGTGCAAACGCAGCTGTAATATATGAAACAGTCGTGACTGTCGTTTTAAGCTGTTGTCGCAACAGCCGGCCGAAGTGGCGGTGCGGTTAAAGGCGCTGCAGTCTGGAACCGCAAGACCGCTATGGTCGCAGGTTCGAATCCTGCCTCGGGCATGGATGTGTGTGATGTCTTTAGGTTAGTTAGGTTTAATTAGTTCTAAGTTCTAGGGGACTAATGACCTCAGCAGTTGAGTCCCATAGTGCTCAGAGCCATTTGAACTATTTTTTTGTTGTCGCAACGCAAATATTGCCATTTCCAGAAGGCTTTTGACACCGTTCCTCACAAGCTACTTCTAATTTAATTGCTTGCCTATGGAGTATCGTCTCAGCTGTGTGACGGGATTGGTGAATTCTTGCCGTAATAACTGACGAGAAGTCTTCGAGTAAAACAGAAGTAATATCTGCCGTTCCCCAAGGAAGTGTTATAGACTTTTATTGTTGCTGATCTGCATAAACAATTTAGGAGACAATCT
This sequence comes from Schistocerca serialis cubense, assembly GCF_023864345.2. NCBI lineage: Eukaryota > Metazoa > Arthropoda > Insecta > Orthoptera > Acrididae > Schistocerca > Schistocerca serialis. Next base: position 391,412,051 of record NC_064641.1, on the reverse strand, counting down.
GAGCAGGCATCTTAACTTGTTTGCAGATGACTCTGTTATTTACCGTCTTGTAAAGTCATCAGATGATCAAAACCGCTTGCAAAATGATTCAGCCAAGATATCTGTATGTTGGATAAAGTGGCAGCTGACTCTAAATAATGAAAAGTTTGAAGTTATCCACATGAGTACTGAAAGTAATGTGCTAAATTTCGGTTACTCGATACATCACACAAATCTGAAGGCTGTGAATTCCACTGAATAGTTAAGGATTACAAATACGAATAACTTAATCTGGAACGATCACACAGATGATGTGGGGAAAGCAAACCAAAAACTGTGATTTATTGGTAAAACACTTAGAAAATGTAAAAGGTCTACTAAAGAGACTGCCTACACCACGCTTGTGCGCCCTCTTTTGGGGTATTGCTGTACGATATGTTATGCACATCGGACAGGATCGACGGAGGACACCGAAAAATTTCAAAGAAGGGCAGCTCGTATTATCGCGAAATAGAGGAGAAGTGCCACGGATATGGTACAAGAATTGTGTTGGCATACAAGAACTGGGGTGGCATTCATAAAAACAAAGGAGTTTCTCGTTGCGGCATGACCTTCTCATGAAATTTCAGTCACCAACTTTCTCCTTAGGTGGTGAAAATATTTTGTTGGTGCCCACCTACATAAAGATAAATGGTCATCATAATACAATAAGAGAAATCAGAGCTCGCACTAAAGATTTAAATGGTCATTTTTTCCCGAGCGCTGTTCGAGAATGGAACGGTAAAGAAGTAGGTTAAAGGTGGTTCGATGAATCCTCTGCCAGGCACTTAATTGTGAATCGCAGAGTAATCATGTAGATGTACAGATGTAGATTTAAACACGTCCCGTAATGACACAAGTTGGAAAGACTTGACCTGGTTGTGAAAGAGCACGCTCTGCTGTTTGCTTGCAATTTAGTATAAGATTCCAATGTGTTAAATAGAGCTGGCAACAAGCTTTCTAAAAATGATATAGCTCTCTGTTCCCTCTGAACGTAAAATTCAACGAAATGAAAATCGAGCGGTAGTAGTTTTTACGCCAGCAGACAATTTTCAATGAACAATAGCACGAAGAATTTCAATACTTACGAAGTTTCGGAACAGGACTAAAAGTGTGACGGGGAGATATTCCAGAGCTCACCTTAGTAGATAACATACCCAAGCTCTTTTGGCCAAAGGTAAGGAAGTATAAAGGCTTGTTTAGTATAACGAACAGAATAAATAGCACAGGATATGCCAGAATGAGATCCCGAGTTCGAGTCTCGGTCCGGCACACAGTTTTAATCTGCCAGGAAGTTTCAGCACAGGATATGGCTTAAGGATGAACAAAGCAATGACGATGGCGCCGTAGAGTAGTTGAAAGGATAACAGCGATTTGTTTACGATCGGATTTGAGAAAGCTACATTATTGGAAGAAGTAATGGCATTCTAACGTGTAGAAAGCGACATCACGCGCTATGGCTGAAGCAAGGAAGACATCAGATGTATGTAGGCAAAGGAGCAGAAACCTTTCTTCAATAAAAGAGCTCAGCTAACGTACCAGCTTCCTGTAGCCATGAGATGATACTTACGCGTGACCACCGAGAGGCGGGAAAAGACACGATGAATTTTTAGTGCCAAAACTGAAATCACACTCTATTTCGCTACTTCTCAAATGTTTAAGCGTTTTTTTCCGAATGTCTCACGAATTACGAGGTGTCATTGGCTGCGTAGAACCAGCAGCTGACACACTACCTTTCGTTCTGTCATACATTACGTCAGCTGTTTCAGAAAGTGCACGTTCGCAGCACGGCCTTGTACGGACGTGGAAACATTGGAAACCTGGTGAAGCAGATAATGGAATCATTCGAAACATGGCGCTATGGAAGAGTGTTAACAATTAGCTGGACAGATAACGCATGAAATGAAAAAGAAAAGTGCTAACAAGAAGAGATGATGGAAGCAGATTACGGAAGATCATTATCAAGGATTCTTAAGTTGGAAAGGAAAGATATATCCACTAGGTTGTTTGGGTAAAACAGGTACATTATTAAGCTACTGGACAATTTTTATCTATAACTCATTTTCAGTTCCACCTTCAACAACACATTAAAATAAAAAGGAAGTAAAAAATATAAAAAGTCTACTAGATATAGCGTTTTAGCGAATGCTTAGCGTTATTACTCACAAACGTGTCATCTCTCCTATTGACAGAAATAACAAACGCGATTTACAAAAAACTACTGACAGAGCACTTTCTTCGGTCTGGTCTTCTCTGAAAACATGGCAGTCGTGAGGGAACAGTTATATTGTTTTACACTGATGAGCCAAAGAAACTGGTACACCTGCCTAACATCGTGTAGGGCCCCCGCAAGCACGCAGAAGTGCTCCGGCACGACGTGGCATGGACTAGACTAATGTCCGAAATAGTGCTGGAGGGAACTGATACCATGAATCCTGCAGGGCTGTCCATAAATCCCTAAGAGTACGAGGGGGTGGACGTCTCTTCTGAACAGCACATTGCAAGGCATCCCAGGTATGCTCAACAATGTTCATGTCTGGGGAGTTCGGTGGCCAGCGGAAGTGTTTTAAACTCAGAAGAGTGTTCCTGGAGCCACTCTCTAGAAATTCTGGACGTGTGGAGTGTCGCATTGTTCTGCTGGAATTGTCCAAACCCGACAGAATGCACAATGGACATGAATGGATGCAGTTGATCAGACAGTATGCTTACGTACGTGCACCTGTCAGAGTCGAATTTAGATGTATCAGGGGTCTCATATCTCTCCAACTGCGCACGTCCCACACCATTACAGAGCCTCCACCAGTTTGAACAGTCCCATGCTGACATGCAGCGTCCATGGATTCATGAGGTTGTCCACGGACCCGCACACCACCATCCGCTTGATACAATCTGAAACGAGACTCGTCCGACCAGGCAACATGTTTCCAGTCATCAACAGTCCAATGTCAGTGTGACGGCTCCAGGCGAGGCGTAAAGCTTTGTATCACGTAGCCATCAAGGGTACACGAGTGGGTCTTCGCTCCGAAAGCCCAGCATTGAAATCTGCTGTAATCTGCGGAAAGGTTGCACTTCTATCACGTTGAACGATTCTCATCAGTCATCGTTGGTCCCATTCTTGCAGGATCTATCCGGCCGCAGACATGTCGGAGAGTTGATGTTTTACCGGATTCCTGATATTCACGGTACACTAGTGAAATGATCGTACTGGAATATCCCCACTTCATCGCTACCTCGCAGATGCTGTATCCTATCGCTTGTGCGCCGACTATAACACCACGTTAGTACTCACTTAAATCTTGATAAACTGCCATTGTAGCAGCAGTAACCGATTTAACAACTGCACCAGAGACTTGTTGTTCAAATGGTTCAAATGGCTCTGAGCACTATGGGACTCAACTGCTGTGGTCATAAGTCCCCTAGAACTTAGAACTACTTAAACCTAACTAACCTAAGGACAGCACACAACACCCAGCCATCACGAGGCAGAGAAAATCCCTGACCCCGCCGGGAATCGAACCCGGGAACCCGGGCGTGGGAAGCGAGAACGCTACCGCACGACCACGAGATGCGGGCAGACTTGTTGTCTTATATAGGCGTTGCAAGTCGCAGAGTAGTATTCTGCCTGTTTACATATCTCTGTATTTGAATATGCATGCTTATACCAGTTTCTTTGGCGCTTCAGTGTAAAACCAGCTAGGTCATTACTGATGACACAACCAGCCCTATTCGTAAGCCGTTAGTTTGTAAAACTTGTCTTTGGCTGGCGGCAGTCTATGCGTTCCTGTCATATGAGCGCGTATCAATGTCTACGCTTACTTTCTTATACTTTCTGTTATGGCAGATACTGTGGAGCACCCGGCGCTTTAGCCACCGCTGTGGCCTTGGACTATTTCCTCGACTTGATAACCACAGACAGCTGCACAGACAATTACATATGTCATAATAGTCAACACCTAAAATATAACGTTTATGGTACGAGAAAATAGCACATATAATCGATATAAAAACCAAAAATTTCCACGGACAACTTGAAGACAGACCTGGAAATTAACAGCTAGAAACAACTCATAAACATTTGTTTACAATCTAGATATCTGGATTACACGAATAACAGAGAGAAAGTGTTCAAGTGTTACAATCAGATCGTCTTAGAATACTATCGATACAGGTCCAACGTACACCGTTCATCGTACACCTACAGCTAAATGGAAGGCGGTGGAGAAACGAGTGTTAGAATAATATTTATTACTACCAGTGGTTATTGATGTAGATAATAAATGTGGTGTCACCGCCAGACACCACACTTGCTAGGTGGTAGCCTTTAAATCGGCCACGGTCCGGTAGTATACGTCGGACCCGCGTGTCGCCACTGTCAGTGATTGCAGACCGAGCGCCGCCACACGGCAGGGCTAGAGAGACTTCCTAGCACTCGCCCCAGTTGTACAGCCGACTTTGCTAGCGATGGTTCACTGACAAATTACGCTCTCATTTGCCGAGACGATAGTTAGCATAGCCTTCAGCTACGTCATGTGCTACGACCTAGCCAGGCGCCATTATCATTTGCTATTTATCTTGTGATGCATGTACCATCACACCGATGTTCACCAATTATGGATTAAAGTTAAGTATTCCAGAAGCTACGTACTATTTTTGCTACTATAAAGACCTTGTCATTTTCCAGACCTCACGCCATCCTGCGTGAGCTTAAATGCGTGCCTTTCGGCTTCCTCTCCTAGTGGCTTGGCTGTCTTGCCAAGTCACAACAATAATAACCAGTTGAATAGATAAAACAATAGCGTACATCGCTACAGGGCCAAACCTTACTTTATATATAAACGTAACTTTATATATAAAAAAATGAGTATAGAACTTACGAGCCATCTCACGTAAATGTCAATAACTAATCGTACTTTTTTATCTTCTTTAGGTACAACACATTTGCGCAGACAACGAGGTTGAACAATTTCAATTTTCCATATGGGTAATAGTTAGTCAAAGGCTCAGATGCGTCCTCTGGTAAAACAACGTGTGTATGTGTGTGTGTGTGTGTGTGTGTGTGTGTGTGTGTGTGTGTGTGTGTGTCTGCGTGTAATAGAGTAACGTAGATGAATGCTCGGCTCATACCGTGTACCAGTGTGTATAATAACGTATTTTTCATTATTTAAATTAGGTAAACTCTTTGATTACAGCTGCGACTTCGTCAGAAAACTTACATTTTCGACGTTTTCTGTTATTGCAGACATTTTTAATTTGTTGACGCGTATCAGCCGAGGTTGGATGTAAAGAGAGGAAGCATTCACGATGTAATATATGCCGCGGATAAGGCGAATTCTGTTGGATTTGCAAGCAGCTGTCTGTGGTTATCAGGTCGAGGAAATAGTCCAAGGCCACAATGGTGGCAAAAGTGCCGGACGCTCCACATTATCTGCCACAACAGAAAGTATAAGAAAGTGAGCGTAGACAGTGACACGTGCTAATATGACAGAAACGAATAGACTGCTGCCAGCCAGAGATAAGTTTTACTACTAACGGCTGACGAATATGGTTGGTTGTGTCGTCAGCAATGACCTAGCCACCTGTCGTTATCAGAGCTGGTTTAGAAACAATGTAACTATTTTTTCCCCTTACGACTGACAGATGTTTTCAGCGAAGACCAGACCGAAGAAAGTCTTCTGTCAATAGTTTTTTGTACATCGCGTTTGTTGTTTCTGCCGATGGAAGAGATGAAATAGCAAACTAGACACTACACCTACTGAACAACACGCTTATTTTTCAGACTGTACCAATGATGCTTTGAAACAGAATGTATCTGCTGTTCCTCCTCTTTCCATAGTCACATTTCTGCGCGTAATAACACCAGCCATCTCGCAGCTTAGTTGTGAAGACTTTTCAAATTAGACTCACCATACTCAATGTACAAAAGACATACACATTCGACAACATGTTGAATCAGGTATCAAGAAGCTACAGTGGCTTTTCACGAAATCATTGCAGTATTTCAGTCAAGTCCAGCATTGACCCTTATTTCTACATTAAATCTGGACACGATTTTTAAAATACCCTGTAGCGAAGTTTTCAGAAACACACAGATACTCGTGTTCCGAGTCCCCTTTTACAATAGTCTGTAAATGGACTCCCGATATCCAAAATAAAGTCAAAATAAAGATCCAATCTGAAAACTAATGTCTAGAAAGCTCTTTAACATAACAAACTGCATACGTATACTGTAGACTGAAAGTACAAGTTGTATTCATTTTTTAACTATTTACTAAATGAACAACATTTGTAAATGTTTGTTAATGCCAATAAAGGAAATTAAAATCGTGTTTAGAGAATGCATTAGTGCTCTCCTACGAAAATAAAGATCTGTAATAAGGAAGCATTAAGAAACTTTAAATCAAAATTATAAAAAAAAAACATGTACATATCCTTTGGTAAATAGCGCGATCGTTGTCTGAGCTCCTTACAGTAATCTCAAGGTCAGACAGCTACAGTAACTCAACAAGAGGTTGTATTCCACAGGAAGCAATGGGCGAATGTTGTGGATAAAATATCGCCCTGTAATCTTGCCAAAGACTACATACTGAGCCAGTGTTTCACGTAATTCTCTGTGAATCTACGTGGTTAAATCGACTGTAGAGCCATCACTCTACTGTCAGAGGAAATCTGTTGATCTGTGCGCCTTCTGGCGTAATTGGGAAGCTCCTGTTATATACTATAATTTCTGGCACAACACTACATCAACAGAGCTACTTCAGCGTGAAACCAGTAAACCTTCCAACTTATGCTGAACCGGGTCCTCTCGTTAGTATGAGATAAAACAAAGAGCCTATCCATAATGGGCTGATCCATTCGAATATACACGACGCTGGGAAAAATCTGTTGATAAATTGTTATGCCAGGGTATGTCATACAAAAACAAGGAGTTTGTCATGTAAACATACATCCGAAAAGTCTACATTTTGTGGAATAATCATTTATAAGTGTCAGCCTACAGAAAGTGTTTGCACTATTATGATCTCACATAAATTCTTTCAGAATATTCAAATTGTCCTCCCCTTGTTACACATGCGCTACATTCTTTGTAGCACCGACAGTGCCACTGTGAACAATGTCAAATGCTTTCACAGACTTCTGTAACAAACTGGCGGAATATTTCTCAGTCTTTTAAGGTCATATACGTAAACTAATTGATATAGGCGGCCTCAGAGATAGAAACCCAATGAACAGACATCGGACGAACCTGTTGGTCTCTATTTTTCATGGTAGATACTGGTCAGAGCATCTTCAAAAGTCAGAATATTTTCCTTATTGGCAGGCCTGTCTCCGTAGAAGGCCTGGAAGAGTATTCTTAATGACGCCTCTGTTGACGTTGATCGTAAGGGTTATTGAGCTTCACGAGTGTAACATTATGAGAGCGACCAGAAACGAATGTATTCATTAGGCAAATGTAAACATATCGCCATCTCACTGTGTCGCCATGTACAAAACGGTGATTTCATCAGCTACCCGACATATATCGATTACATCACATAAATTGTTCTAATTTTCTTTCGATAATAACATGGAAATTTGACTTGCATATGTTTACCTGCCATATTTTCCTTGCTATATGTGAGAAGAAGTTCCTAAAGTATTCGAAGTATTTTTGATACACTATGTAGCGGCGCGAAATGAGAAAAGATGGAAGAGAGATGAAATAAACGACTGCCACAGGCATATACCCATAACGATTAGTTGAACAGATTTGCGTCCGGCTAGTAGGCCTTTCACGTAGTATCAAATTAGTCCTCCGCAATACGGTACTGTGTTATTACGGCCAGGTACAACAGCACGCACGTGATGACACAGGTCATTAGCGAGTGCCGCTCGTGCTTCTCTGTCACAGGCAGTCGAGGAACAAATTGACTGCCACCAACTGCGCAGTGAGAGATCTGTACTTTACTACAGACTCGCCAAGCCCAAATCAGTTTCACTGTTCCTTAAACAGACAATGGAAGTACCTGCTGATTGTCCTCTAACACAGTCGTATTAAATTACATGTTGGGCATCATATCAAAATATTGCTGAGACATAGTAAGTATAAGGCAAAACAGAAAGCTACAGGGAACTCTGAACAGAATAAGAGGCACTTCATTTCCATAAGAGGTCTAAAATTGCAGTTTAGTAACAAATATTTTATTCACCATATGCAACAGAAACAGTATCTCTATTGCCTTTATGCGTCACACAGATGGAGATGTTTGACAGACTTGTTTTTGGTGTGCTTTCATACGAACGTTGACGTTGGCAACCCTGGACTTCAGTGTGACGTGCCCATGGCACCAATCAATGCAATTGGACAGGACGCCGGAAATAAATGGTGCGAACACGGTCCGCAGACGGCGGCCAGACACAATTGATATCGGTGACGCGGCCTCCGAACACAAACGGTATTACGTCATCATGGTGATAACAGGTGAACACGAGAGTCAGAGCCAATTGGTGAATCTATCACATCGTTATACTGACGACAAGTCCAGGACCTCTAACTTGGATGCTGTTAATCCTGTTGATTCAACCGAGTATAAAACCGAATAAAACCACTTGTCACTGGCTTTTCTCTACTTCGTCTGCATTCGACAAGCTCTTAAACGATGCTGTGAGAATAAAACCTACACGAGAATGGATATAACACACAGCTTCAGTTTCGCTACTAAATTAATGAAAGTCTCAACCCAAAAATTTAACTTTTCTTCTACTTTGCCGACTTTAACGGAATTTTAAAATCGTATCAGTCACGTAAAGATGTAGTGATACCCAAGGTTTGAATTCCAGAACTTCGTTGATTATTGAATTTTTAGCATGATTTTAATGATCTTTTTGAAACCCAACTGTTAGTATTTGTAATATCCACCCTCCTTCCTTTTCCAGCTATTGTGCTGTCAAATAATAAGCAAAGTCTTTATGGAGATTTTGAGAGGAGCTAATATTACAATAAACTTTTAAAATATCGAGATGGCTCCAGTTCTTCTTGTTTAGGCGTATGATTGTTGAATCTGAAAAATCTCACATCAGGTCCTCACGGTTGGTTTGTACTAAATAAATTTACAGGCTGTTGCTGCAGATTTTTTTTTTTACGTAAATATATTTTCTCACATTTTAGTATATCATACAGTCTTTTGATTTTTCACATTAACAAAGCCGAAATTACATTGTTCGCACCTATTATACAAAAATACGCACAATCACATCAGAGGAAAGCTTACGACTCTCTCACTCAGCGGAAAGTACAATATTCCAGAGGGTTTGCAATTTTTCTTAACAAATGAATGTCAAACATCTTGGCGGCGTTGAATTCCTACTAGCTTTCGTTACATTATTAATTTCGATTATTATTTCACAAATGAATCCAGAAATAAACATAGTAAACAGTACAGTATTGTATAATTAATAATAGAAACTTTAAGTGTGTATATATTTCGTAATTTCATGTTTTTTAAAAAATAATTTTAACTGTACATTATGAACTAGTACTTATCGATTATAATATCCAAATTAAAATATTTTAAAAAGTAATTTCTTTTCATAAATTTTAGCTTGAAATATAACATACTGTGTATAACATTATATGAAAGTTTTCAGAAAAGCAAGTGAGATCATATTGAGCTGTCCAAAATTCGAAAAATAATACGGACAACTACATTCCAGATTTTTTAGATACATTCGCAAGACACTGTTCAAGAGTTCTTTGTGTACATTTTATGAGAAAAGTTATTAATTACTTTCAACAATTTTTCAAGTTTCAAACTTAAATTTCCTTTAATTATCGGTTATAAATATGATGCAAAGAAGTACGCAAATACCTCAAAACTACTTCCTGCAAAAATTTCGTTGAGACTGATTAATTTTTAGAATAAAAAATGTTAGCATTAAACTTAGAAAATCAAATTGTACCAATAAATGAATGCTAGCACTAAACCCCTTCGCAAGCACCATACGTTTTCCCTCCCTGCTCCTGTAAGGCTTCTTGTTGCTGTAATTTGAAGACCAGTGTTGCTTTTTTCTTCAATTTTTTCTTCTTCATGGAGCATGTTGTGCGCTGCCTTATCCGTCGTATATCTCCTGGGAGGGTTAAAAAGGAGTGCTGTCACTCCAGCTTTGTTCAGTAGTCAAATATCCCATATTCAGCTGATTGCAGCTTCCGCACGACCCAAAAGTATCTTTTTCATTGAGGGGGGAGGGGTTCACTTGGAATAAATACTCCGCCTTCAGGCCACAAGTGGCGCATCGGTACCATCCGACCGCCGTGTCATCCTCAGATGAGGATGCAGATAGGAGGGGCGTGTGGTCAGCACACCGCTCTCCCAGTCGTTATGATGGTTTTCTTTGACCGAAGCCGCTACTATTCGGTCGAGTAGCTCCTCAATTGGCATCACGAGGCTGAGTGCACCCCGAAAAATGGCAACAGCGCATGGCGGCCTGGATGGTCACCCATCCAACTGCTGGCCACGCCCCACAGTGCTTAACTTCGGTGATCTGACGGGAACCGGTGTATCCACTGCGGCATGAGTGTTGCCACTTGGACTAAATGACACTGTGCAAACTTCCATTTGCAGCATGTACTGTGGCAGCTGTTAGTATCCTATGGCCCTCAAGCTGTCCATATTTCAAATATTTCCGAGACGTAATTGTAATTTGAATACAGTCAAATCATTTTGGGATCTAAAAGTAAACACTCCAAATATGTGAAAGAGTTATTATAACTTTTTTTAAAGAAAAGTGACGTTCTAGAGTGGTGTCTCCTCTTTGGGCTTATTACACATGACGATCTTACAATTTTTTTTTATTCCCTAATCCTGAAGGTGGAGATGTCTGTTCGAGTAGTAAACCACTGTAGAGGCAGGGACATTCTGCCAACCAACAGTCAAGCTCGATGAGGAGCAGAGGGAGTCCCAATTGTGCTTATTTGTGAGCTGATTTCCAGTTCCAGCATTTGCCTTACAACCAAGGTAAACCTTCCGAAAATTGTGGTCAAGCCTGGGAGATGGGGGCTATTTTTAATTTAATTTGGGACAATATTCCCAAAAAACAACCGAAATGAAAGCCTAGTATATGTGAAAGAGCACTGTACCTTCACATTTCAGCTTTACATATTGTAAATGCCCAACTCTGCATGAGAGGGCGATTAACAGATACATACGACATATGATCCGCCATGCACTATACAATGACTTCCGAAATATGTATGTAAATCTACAGCAGTAGTTCCCAACCTGGTGGAATTACCCCCTGAGGGATAAAATGGAATTTTATAAGAAGTAAAAACGAAAAGTTCAATACCATTTTGATCATGAAACTAAATTATTTTAAAAAATTATTAGCGTTGTCACTATTCCGTAAGACGATGATACTTATTACATAAATTACCAACAACTATATTTCTTCGAATACCATCATTAATGTGTGACATAGTGTGGTGGTTACGGCTTGTGAAATGAAAATATGGTGAATGTCTTCTACACACAGTCCACCCGTTACATACATACTTTGTACCACGCTTCTACGACAGTAAAACTGAAAAAACACACATCACATATGCTTAAATATTCATGAAAACAACGCCTTCTCCGTGTTGTGGATAGTTCCCGCTATAGAACAGAAATTAGTTCTTTGTTCACTTTGTAACAATAAACGAACTGTCTGGCAACAGAATACAACATTAACTATGTAATTGCTACACAGCTTGAAGATCTACACTGTATTATTAGTATTAGTAGTAGTAGTATTAGTGTCAGTGGTCAGACACAACGCATTGGCAGCCTGAAGTCTTCCAATTGCTGCCAGTTCAGAAGTAAGGAGTCTGCAGTCGAGTGATTTACAAACAATAGGTCGAAGTATAGTGCAGACAGTTTAACTTGGCTGATTTTAAATGAAAGGTGTGGGTGAAGCAAGTGTCGCTAAGGAGGGAAGTGGTGCTGAGGAAGTTGTTTTATAACAACTGTCCCCTTTCAATGTGGATAGTGAGCTTCCTTTTCAGAGATAAGAAATATTACAAATAAGCATTCCAAACGGCTTTCTCGAGCATTACTTCGTGGTTTAATAAAACACTTATAACAACTAAACATCATTTATCTTTTCTCATCTTAAAAACGTTCAAAGCAAATTCTATTTCATTCTAAAGTTTGTTTGGCGTTAATGTTGATGGTGGAGGAATACACGGGGAGCGGAGGCAGTACTAGCTAACATGTAATTATACTCAGAACCACTGATCTAGAGCTTTACACTCTGCAGAGGAGACACTGTATTGACATTGACTTGTTTACTAATGGTCTACAGAGAGCGAGGGCTGCATTCTTCATCTGTCCCTTTCGCTCCTCCTGACATGTCTACAGCAATTTTCATCGCACATCTAATCTCGCGATGAGTTCCTCTGCGTAATTGCTGTGAAGGCTTTTCCCTTTTCTTAACGCAGGATTGTATGCGGCACTACTGTAATCGAAGTAGTCTTCGCCACAGATTTCCAGTAATTGTGATAGTTTACTTAAACTAAGATGTCATTTCATTAGGTTCTAACCCAGCAATAAGAGTATTTTGGTATCTTACGGCATGGGGACGTATCATCATACACTGCGATTACGACCTAACTCAGTTAACCAATATCCCCCGTGAAGACTTCACCAAATTTTCTGATGAGTTAGGTTATCAACGAGCAAAAACACTTTGCCTTTTTCTATTACTATCAATAACGACGATTCTAAGATTGAAATTATGCACTAAGTCTCTTACAACATCTCTGAGACGTCTTGTCACGGTTCGCGCGGCTCCCCCCGTTGGAGGTTCGAGTCCTCCCTCGGGCATGGGTGTGTGTGTTGTCATTAGCGGAAATTAGTTTAAGCGGTGTGTAAGCTTAGGGACCGATGACCTCATCAGTTTGGTCCCATAAGAGCTTACCACAAATTTCCAAAAATTCCTCTTACAACATCTCACGCTGCAGAAATTTCTTCCAAACCGGTGTGACTGAACTGTCGCAAAATGTCAGGTAAAAATACAGTAAAACTTGTCATTAAGGCTCGCTGCGAACGAACAGCGGAATCCCATACATGACGGAACACACTGCCCGGAGTAGCTACCCTTTTATTTCTAAGGGTCCTCACATGGCTCTCATTTGATCATTATACTATGCTTGCGATAAAAGCTCCCTACCACTTTATCGCAACGACGCTCTGAGCGTGTTTTTTGGGGAATTGACTAGTTTGAACCTGGGACCTGTTGCTGGTACAGAGATGCCAGACCACACATGACATGTAGAGTTCAGAAGAGTTCAGTGAGACTAGCGATGATATAATCAAATACTTAATGATTTCAGCGTCAGCTCCACTGCACTCCCTGTAAAAGAATTTTAATACTAACTAAATTTAGTGGAAGGGGTTCAAGACTTTCCTATTTTTACTTAGCTGGTAAAATAACGCCGAAAAAGCAGTTAAATTTACCATTGCAAATTTTATTCTACTCGCAAAACATTGTTTATAAATTGCATTATTGATAAAAGGAAATATTTTAATACAGGATGATAAAAACCAACTGCATTCAACAAAAATGTGAACGAATATTCCCTGAGTGGGTTTCCAAGTTCTACAATGGATCGAAGGATGACCTATGCCATATCACATCTATAATCTAGGTTTAAATTAAGTTTCACAAAAGAGAAAACTATCAAAATTGTCTACAGTGACCCTCAATTATCTTTAATTACTTATCTAACTTGTCATAAATTACAGTGGCTGATGTGGCTTCTCAATAATTATATAACAGAAAAATCATCGCGTTTCAGATTTTAACTTACGTAGCAAAGGTGAATTCCATGAGCTTTAATTGACGATCGACACTAGTATTACGCAAAAAGGGGGTGTAACAGATGAGACTTTTGCAGTTATGAGTGAAGCTTCATGCGCTGTTATGCGGCATCGCGTGCGTTCATTACCTTGTCGTTGGTTAGGCAGTGTCAGGGGGCGGCAGGCGGCGCAGCTCCATACAGCTCGCCGTCTCGGAAGCAACTCTCTCCTAACTTCTCCTTACTACAATTTACCGAAGTTGGTTTAAAAAAAACTATCTGGCTGTGTTTTCATCTGACCAATCAGGGTCTCAATGTTAACCTTAAGCTCTGCCTACAAAAATTCTGTCTATCCCATGAGAAACGTCATACTTTTCGTGGTGGGACAATGTTTTTAACGTTTGCAACGTAACAGAGACGCGAAAAAGTCTCACGCTAAAACTTGCAGCTGGTGTGGCCCTTTTAGTGTTATCGTAAGAACTATACTGTTCTTCTGGAGGGCTCTATCTTTTAACATGGGCTGGAGGGTGCTCCTGGCGGTTACTTTTCGTGGTGGGGCAAGAGAGACGCGAAAAAGTCTCACGCTAAAACTTGCAGCTGGTGTGGCCCTTTTAGTGTTATCGTAAGATCTATACTGTTCTTCTGGAGGGCTCTATCTTTTAACATGGGCTGGGGGGGTGCTCCTGGCGGTTACTTTTCGTGGTGGGGCAATGGTTTTAACGTTTGCAACGTAACAGAGACGCGAAAAAGTCTCACGCTAAAACTTGCAGCTGGTGTGGCCCTTTTAGTGTTATCGTAAGATCTATACTGTTCTTCTGGAGGGCTCTATCTTTTAACATGGGCTGGGGGTGGGCTTGGCGGTTAGCTGGCGACGTGGGTGTCCGTCCCTTATCGTAGGGCCTTCTAGCTTAATACGGTTCTGCTCTCGGCTTCTGTTCTCGTTCCTCCCCTCGGAACATCGTCTGTCTCACGGTGGGAAGGTATGACATGCATTTAGGCATTTTTGTGTTAGTCTGTGGTATTCCATTTGCTCACTCGTTACTCGTATTACTTTGGTTAATTTAATGTCACGATTTATTCGGAGCTATGTGACATACTGCTGGATTTGCTTATCATGTCAGGGTTTTCATGTAAGGTGTTGGATTTGCCTGACACCTTACAAAGAGCAGCAGATTGATTTATTTGAGATTGTTCGGAAGAAACATTATCATTTCCGTGCATTTTTATAGTCGCGATGTAGTCATACCCGGAACAACACTAAGGGACCAGAAGATTTATAGACTTCAAAAGGAAATGCAACACTACAGAATTAAAAAAAGAGCTGATTCAGAAATAATAGCAAAACGATAATGTTCCTTCTGCTTCATGCTACGTTCGGCCCATCAGCGTGATCGTAATTTCTGGTGATGAAGTAACACAAAATAATTGACATTCAAGTAAATGAGGAGATAGAAATCATCAAGGTTAATTTTCTAAAATAAGCACACTTATCTTTAACATACGTTTTTTAATGCTACGTACCTTTTCACATTAAATTACAATAGATGACCATTGTGGTTAAATACTTTATAAATAATAGTCAAAATGTCCTCTTGATACTGTCTGTTCGTAATCAGTTACAAGAAACTACATGTTTTCTGATTGGAAAAATAACAATTAGTATATTTACTGAATATTTTCACATAAAATATAAAATACCGATGCAAACCGCAGCAAGTCCGCGTCCGCCTTTCATGGAATACAAACAGTAAAAGGTAAGGCGCCCAAAGCCTCATTTGTCTTGAAACAGCAGAATTCTTTTTTATATCTTTAATCGATACATGTACACAGAGATTTACGGGCACCGCGCAAGAACGGCAAAGATAAAGAATAATAGATTCTTTCGCTGCTATGCGATGGTTCATTTCTTTTACTTTACAATTTTTCTGTAACTTTAGGCCATCAGGCGCTCACTATTGAGCATATATTAATGTTTGTGAGGCGAAAATTACTGATATTACAACGGTGAAACCTTGGTTCTGGTGTACAGATTATTACTTCAAAATACCACCAAGGAGGATGCCCATATTAAGGTATTCATACGACATTCAGCAGATTTAATTGGTAGAATACTAGGAAAAAGTAGTCTACAAAGGACCTTTCTTAAAAACAGTCGTACAATCTGCTCTGGTGAGTGCGACACGTATTACATAGCACTAATAGAGGTACCGAACGTATACAAAGAATGGCTACAACAATGGTCAAAGGTTTGTTCGACTTAGTGAGGATCAGCATGGAAATCCCGAAAACCCTGAGTGGGCGGACACTTGAAGATAGACGTCAACTATATTGCAAAATCCAACTTACAAAGTTTCAAGAAACAGTAGTAATTGAGGAAGTTAGGCATATGCTACAGACCCCGCCGTATCGCCCTCGTAGGGGCTACGAAATATAGGGCTCAAAGAAACATGTAAGTAGCCAGTTTTCCCGTGTTCTGGGAAGAAACCTAATATGAGGTACAATGCAAAGTACCCCCTGTCATGCACTTCATTGGTAGATGCTCTCACTCCATGAGACACTGGAGTGGCTACAGGTTTAGCCCAGCTCATTGAGGCATGATGTGTTTACACGTAAATGGACACTAACAGTTCCCCTCATATTGTCCTCGAAATGCTGACAGTTAAAGCTTCTTCCATGAGCATTCTAAATGGCTACATCCAGTTAGACAGCGCCTACCCGATATTTCTACATCTGCGACGGAAGTGGGTCACGGTTCAGAGGAAAGTTTCTGTACCTGCAGACGAAATGCTAAATCTCACTTGCAACACAGAAGGTCGAAGGAAGCATATAGAGTCAAGGAGGAGACGTTTATACGTTGAAATACTGTTTCCGTCATTAGATACACAGAAAATGGACAACAATAAGGAATAAAGAGAGAAAGCCGGCCGCAGTGGCCGCACGGTTCTACGCGCTACAGTCTGGAGCCGAGCGACCGCTACGGTCGCAGGTTCGAATCCTGCCTCGAGCATGGATGTGTGTGATGTCCTTAGGTTAGTTAGGTTTAAGTAGGTCTAAGTTCTAGGCGACTGATGACCTCAGAAGTTAAGTCGCATAGTGCTCAGAGCCATCTGACTGACAAGCATTCCAAAATAAACACTCGTTTCTAACGTATTTTATTCACATTTTCTATCTCTTTCTTTGTTTTTCTGTATTTCATAAGGACTTGACGCTGCGTCTGTAATAGTGACTGCTCTGTGGATGACGCGCGGGCTCAATTTCCGTACTATCACCCAACGAGTTCTGCTTGGTGTGGGAGGGGGGGGGGGGGGGGGACTGGAGCAGGGTGCACTCAGCCCTTGTGACGCCAGTTGAGGGGCTACTTGACCGAGGAGTAGCGGCCGTTCCAGGTCACAAAAACACAACGGCTCGCCCCACGCCCCTACATACCGCATTCAGTGATGCCATTGTCGGAGGATGACACGGCGGTCGGTCGGTGCCGATGAACTCGCCAGAGCCTTTGGTCGGTGTTCTATCATAGTTGACAAGACAGTAGAGAAGAATTTTGGTTATAAACCGGATCTTCTGTGATGTGATGGTGACCCACACTATCCCACTAAAACTGAGCGAAGACCAACGTAGTGCCAGACGTGTTCTGCTGCGATTTATGTGCCTCGACAGAGAAGTTTCGGTTATTGCAGCTAGGCACCAGGCTGTGCACGGAAGAAAGCCGCTCGGCTCTGCACAAGTGGCGAGTGCCAAGCGGTTTATCGCGCGCACTTTTCAGAAGCTGGCTGATTAGCCGAGGAGTCATGCGAACGACGCACAGATTGAGGCGCGGGCAGCGGGCACGTGCTTGGCAGCCGCGGTGGCCACGTACCGCGCTCTGGCACGCCGCTCTCCCAGACGCTTTTGGTCAAACACGGGACATGTCCTCAAATATAAATGTGCCGCACGCCTGCGGCGAAGCGTCAGGCGCTGCTGTGACATGCAGGACCCGAACGCGCGTTGCGTGGGGCCCTCAAAGCATTCTTACCGCTGAGTCAACTGGATCAGCGTCTGAAATGCACCGACAAAAAAAAAATATCGCAGTACCAAAAAATAATTAATGTAAGTATATGAATTTCGGGAATACATTTGCCTATGCAACATACACTACTGGTCATTAAAATTGGTACACCAAGAAGAAATGCAGATGATAAAGGGTATTCATTGGATAAATATATTATAATAGAACTGACATGTGATTACATTTTCACGCAATTTTGATACATAGATCCTGAGAAATCAGTACCCAGAACAACCAGCTCTGGCCGTAATAACGGCCTTGATATGCCTGGGCATTCAGTCAAACAGAGCTTGGATGGTGTGTACAGGTACAGCTGCCCATGCAACTTCAACACGATACCACAGTTCATCAAGAGTAGTGACTGGCGTATTGTGACGAGCCAGTTGCTCGGCCACCATTGACCAGATGTTTTCAATTGGTGAGAGATCTGGAGAATGTGTTGGCCAGCGCAGCAGTGGAACATTTTCTGTATCCAGAAAGGCCCGTACAGGACCTGCAACATGCGGTCGTGCATTATCCTGCTGAAATGTAGGGTTTCGCAGGGATCGCATGAAGGGGAGAGCCACGGGTCGCAACACATCTGTAACGTCCACTGTTCAAAGTGCCGTCATTGCGAACAAGAGGTGAACGAGACGTGTAACCAGTGGCACCCCATACCATCACGCCGAGTGATACGCCAATATGGCGTTGACGAATACACGCTTCCAATGTGCGTTCACCACGATGTCGCCAAATACGGATGCGACCATCATGATGCTGTAAACAGAACCTGGATTCATCCGTAAAAATGACGTTTTGCCATTCGTGCACCCAGGTTCGTCGTTGAGTACACCATCGCAGGCGTTCCTGTCTGTGATGCAGCGTCAAGGGTAACCGCAGCCACGGTCTCCGAGCTGATAGTCCATGCTACTGCAAACGTCGTCGAACTGTTCGTGCAGATGGCTGTTGTCTTGCGAACGTTCTCATCTGTTGACTCAGGGATCGACACGTGGCTGCACGATTCGTTACAGCCATGCGGATAAGATGCCTGTCATCTCGACTGCTAGTGATACGAGGCCGTTGGTATTCAACACGGCGTTCCTTATTACCCTCTGAACCCACCGATTCCATATTCTGCTAATAGTCACTGGATCTCTACCAACGCGAGTAGCAATGTCGCGATATGATAAACCGCAATCGCGGTAGACAACAATCCGACCTTTATCAAAGACGGAAACGTGATGGTACGCATTTCTCCTCCTTACACGAGGCATCACGAAAACGTTTCACCAGATCATTTGCATATCAGAGCATTTTCATCCTGTCGGTTAAATTTCGCGTCTGTAGCACGTCATGTTCGTGGTGTAGCAGTTTTAATGGCCAGTAGTGTATTTAAATGATTAACATTGCAAGTTCACAGGGTAATGTAAGTGCAAGATAAGCCGTTGCAAATGTGAAATGATTGTACATTTATAACCGGTGTAACCGTCAAAATGTGAAATGTAACCATACAATCGTGCGTGCATTGTGTTGTACAGGTGCCGGCTGTCAGTTTGTGAGATGGAGTTCCATGAATGTTGCTCTCT
This sequence comes from Schistocerca serialis cubense, assembly GCF_023864345.2. NCBI lineage: Eukaryota > Metazoa > Arthropoda > Insecta > Orthoptera > Acrididae > Schistocerca > Schistocerca serialis. The sequence goes on along the minus strand of NC_064641.1, from coordinate 391,392,610 downwards.
GGTTGCTCAGTACAGGGACGGTTAAGCTGTTCGTGGACAACGATGGAGTTGTCCTCCGATGATGTCCCACATGTGTTCGACTGGAGACAGATCTGCTGAATGACAATGCCAAGGCAACATGTTGGGTCACAACAGCACTGTGTGGGCGAGTGTTATCTTGTTGGAAAACATCACATGGAATGTTGTTCATGAATGGCAACACAACAGGACGAATCACCAGAACGACGTACAAATTTGCGGTTAGGGCGCATAGGATAACCAGAAGAGTGCCCCTGCTGTCATACGAACGCATCACGAGGCGTAGGTCCAGTAGGTCTAGCACGAAGACAGGTTGGTTGCCGGCCCCCAGCAGATCCATTGCGATGCGTCACAGCCACTCGCCGAACATGAGGGTCGTCCCTCTCGGTAGAGCCACGTGACCGTTCTGAGCCCGGTCTTCTTGCTACCGTTCATTTTCCTGACCACCGCTGCCAGCAACCGTGTACTACGGTTACATTCTTGCCACGTCTCTCTGCAGTACCGCAGAAGGAACATCCAGCTCCTAGTCGCCCTATTACACGACATCGTTCAAATACAGTGAGGTACTTATAATGGTTCAAATGGCTCTGAGCACTATGGGACTCAACTGCTGAGGTCATAAGTCCCCTAGAATGTAGAACTACTTAAACCTAACTAACCTAAGAACATCACACATCCATACACGAGGCAGGATTCGAACCCGCGACCGTAGCGGTCGCGCGGTTCCAGACTGTAGTGCCTAGAACCGCTCGGCCACTCCGGCCGGCCACTTATAATGACGTCTTCGTCGCCTTAGAGGTTTTCTTCACTTAAATCAACTCAAGACGTCAACTCTCACGTATAACTAACGCTTACGACCTTTACAGCGTAGAGGAAAGGGACTGAAGCAATGAGGGCGGCTCGCGAACCCTTACATGAGGCAAGGCGTTCGAATCCTGGTCTGTCACACAATTTAACTGGTCTGATTGTCGTTTATGAAATTTACTCAAATGGCTCGGAGCACTATGGGACTTAACATCTTAGGTCATCAGTCCCCTAGAACTTAGAACTACTTAAACCTAACTAACCTAAGGACATCACACACATCCATGCCCGAGGCAGGATTCGAACCTGCGACCGTAGCAGTCGCGCGGTTCCGGACTGAGCGCCTAGAACCGCGAGACCATCGCGGCCGGCTGAAATTTATTGAACAAATAGCTAGCTAGATAGCGTACACCACTTTCTGTTCTATCACAGAGTAATCTTCGGTGTGCCAAAAGGAATACCAAGAGGCCACATTGCTATATTAATGACTGCTAGAACCAGTATGTGGAAATACGTCAGCACATAGTTCACAGAATGGCGTTTTCATCTTTTTTTTCCTGCGTCACCCGTCTTCCGACTGGTTCGATGCTGTCATGCGCACATGCTACATCTTTCGCTGTAGCGTCTCATAGTTGTATAACTGGAAACTGTCTGTGTAAAAGAACAATCAAGGAAAATTACGCTCTAGGTCATCTGTTCGCTAAGCATTTTCTGTGGCACCTGAAAATGAATGATCATTGCAGCTATGCAACATTTTCTGTGGAAGTTAAATTCGGATATCATTTTCCAGTTATGACAGACATAAACAAATGGTTATGACAGACATAAACAAATGGTTCTGATGTAACTTATGTAAAAAAAAGTGGAAAAAGAAGAGGAGCACGCATTACAATGCCTTGTCGGATTACGTAATCAACGCGAAGAAAGATTAGACAACAGCGTTCATCGCAGCAGAGTCTACGGACTTTAGCAAACCCATTACTACTCTCCAAAGCAAGGTTTCAGTCAGTATGTTCTGCCATTGTCGTCTTCCGATCTCGAGACGGCGTATCTCCTCTGTAAGTATAATCTGTAGATAACGGCACTATGTGATTCTGAACTTACGTAATAACTTTCTTGTTATCAGTTAAGTACTGAATGAAGGGAAAGATGTGACATCTGATGTCGGTACAATCATCACATAAGTAATACTTTTCGTTCCTCAAAGTGTGTATACATTTTTCTGGCGGACTCTGTAGTTACAATATAAAATTACAAAGACATGCAAAACTTTCTTTAACAGAGGTGACAAATGTTAGAAAACAGATTTAAAAAACCCCACACAACGTTATTTAAAAAACTTAGTCGACTGAAACCAGCAATAAGTTTAGTACAACATGAAAACACTTGTTTATCCCTCCCTAGTGGTAAATCTGCAAAGTAAAGCTGACATGATGCGGTCGGCGTATGCATATACATTAATTTACATCGTGTCATTATAAGCCAGTTAAATGATTATTTTAATTTTGCAGCTAATTTTTTAAATTCATTTCCCTTCATAATGAAGAGAGATGCCAACACAAAATAAAACGTAAGAGCTAATCTTGGGTAAAGTTTTGATACCGGGCGAGCGCAAAATGATTTTGTGCCATTTAACAAATAACTGTAGGCAGACAGTTTTATTAAATCTTTGCATGACTCGTAGTCATGCAAGAAGTTCAAGTTCTCGACTCAGGGGGTCATCAAAGACCAGAGCGCCAATGTAAATAATTTTCATTTAGTTGTTGACTAGCTGGTGTGGTGGTTGCGGCCTCAGCTGTTTCAGGGTAAGCTAAAACTTAGTTTTTACTATAATACTATGAGCTATTACGGACCACATGTCACCCGGCTATTTTGGCATAAGCATCACCAAATAAATTTGCACGTGTTGTGAGCGACTGTTTTTGTACTTCGTGAAGCAAATCTAAAAGCTTTCCAGCGAGGAAAATACTTCTAGATGATGACTCAATTTTGGCGAACGCATTTTGGCAATTCATACTGCACCCCTGAATGATAATAACACTGCTACAAGTATGCTTCATGAAGATGACGACGAAAATCAATCCTCCTGCTACAATGGCATTGTTAGATTCAGACATGAATGGCACACATGAAGACCCAAATTATTCCCCAGATTGTAGTTGTATTGAAACAGATACATGACGAAGAGGAATCGGACGAGGAAGTAGCTACTGTTAGTAATGTGGTTCACGACAAAATCTGTGTAGCTGAAAATGGAATGCTACACAACCAGAATGGAGAGGGAGACATCCCACTTACAATATGTTGAGATGTAAGTGACCAGGTCTTAATAGGTATGCATTGCAGTGCTTGGGCAATGAACCTTATGCATTGGAAGTGTGGAAACAATTAATTGATGAAGAAATAATGGAACATATTCGGCGATTCACTTCACTAAATATGAATCAGACCAAGTCGTGCGGCCGGCCGCGGTGGCCGAGCGGTTCTAGGGGCTTTAGCCCGGAACCTCGCGACTGCTACGGTCGCAGGTTCGAATCCTCGGGCATGGATGTGTGTGATGTCCTTAGGTTAGTTAGGTTTAAATAGTTCTACGTTCTAGGGGACTGGTGATCTCAGATGTTAAGTCCCATAGTGCTCAGAGCCATTTGAACCAATTCACGCGTCAATTCGTCCAACTTAAGGAGCTACTACGATACAACAATGGACGAACTGGATGCGTTCATTGGGCTATTAGTACTGACCTCAGAGTACAAATCCAACAGTGAAAACTGTCTCTCTCTCTCTCTTTTCCGCCGGGTGTAAAGGGCGTCCTGTTTTTCGAGCTGCCATTTCTTTTCCCCGCTTTGTGGCTATAAAAAAAAGCAGTTCAGTGAGATGACCCTGCTGCAAGACAGGACCATGGTGCACCAATTGCAGAAATTTATTATAGTTCACCACCATCAAAAAACGACGCCTTACTGATTACTCTATCGATTCTATTTTAATGGTAAAAGTATCTACTCTCTTGAAAAGTGAAAAGCAGCAAGGTTGAACAGTGTATCCTCTATGCACCACACTTAAGGAACTGTGGGAACGGTAAATCTGAAATCAACCAACCGCACAATGCTACCAAGGGAGGCGTTGACATGCTGGATCACAATTGTGCAATCTGGTCAGCAGAACGAACGAATGAGAGATGGCCACTTTGTGTATTTAGTGGATTATAAACGTTGCCTGGGTAAACAGCTACATAGTTCATAAAAGTTTTTGTGACTAACGCAATGGAATAAAGGTTCAATTTTATTGAGATACTTGGGATGCTTGCGGAATCACACATGAGAGCAATGCTAGCGAACTCTTCAGTTAATAATGATGCCAAATCTTGGATACGTAAAATACTAAAAATTGGCATTCCTGACTCAACCATTCCGACGGATGATGAGCTGGAGAATAGAAAATACTGTCATCTTTGCCTCCAGTGCAGGAAGACAGCTAAGAAATGCGTCAACTGTCAAGAGCCTGATTGTGCGCAGTGTTCAAGGAAAATCTGCACTTCTTGCCTTCAAATGAAAAACAAGTAGTTGGGCGAATGAGACACATAATGAAGTACACTGTCCAGTGTGAAATGTATGGGGCATTGTTTTCCGTTTTCACTGTATTTCGCTATTTTGTATAAACTAGATTTTACACTGACATATTGTTACTAATCTGTATTTACTTTTGTAAAGATAATTTCTAGTTGAGTCCAACTACTGGGTGAGTCAAAACGTACTTTACAACGTTTGGAATGATCAGAAATTTATTGAGATAACTTACGGAATCGGTAGATGTGTCATTTTGTACCAAACAGCCTCAAGTTTGATTCATGGAGTGAATCAGTACCCCACTCTGCCTCTTGAGGCGCCAGCGTAGTGCACAGTTAAAATAGCTACTTTCACTGGAGTGGAGCGTGCTCGCTGTGTGTTGTGTATCTATATATGCTTGAAAACTTTTTAATTCCACAGATCCTTGAAGATTACCGCGATGAGATGGTTTATTACCAGCAAGATGGTGCACCACCTCATTTCCTCACGCAAGTTCGAAGTTTCCTCGATAATCGCTTCCAAGGTCGATGCATTGGTCGTAAAATGTCAATCGCTTGGCCACCCCCCTCACCAGACTCGACACCTCTGGTTTCTTTCTCTGGGGCATCATTAAAGACCCCTCTCCTACCAAACAATTTAGTCGACCTGAAAAATCGAATTTACGCTGTCGATGCACAAGTTACGGTCGATTTGTTGCAACGAGTGTATGAAGAAACTGATTACCGGTGGGATGTTTGCCGCATCACAAGTGATACTCACATCGAAACAAAGTGACACCTGACATTTTTATATGAAACGTGCGGTTGTTTTCTACAAAATAACACATCTTCCGATTCGGTACGCTACCTCAATAATTTTCTGTATCATTCCAAAGTTGTAAAGTCCTTTTTGACTCACCCTGTACTATGAGACTGATAATAATCGATAATTACGGATTAGTTTGTCTATTACGGCGAAATGTCTTCTGATTTCCTAGTTTGACTTTCCTGATTCTGGAAGACAATAGGAAAAAAAACACTTTAATGTAGAATGATACAACTACGTTCAAAATGTTCAAATGTGTGTGAATTCCTAAGGGACCAAACTGTTGAGATGGCTCTGAGCGCTATGGGACTTAACATCTGAGGTCATCAGTCCCCTAGAACTTAGAAACCTAACTAACCTAAGGACATCACACACATCCATGCCCGAGGCAGGATTCCAACCTGCGACCGAAGCGGTCGCACGGTTCCAGACTGTAGCGCCTAGAACCGCTCGGCCACAGCGGCCAGCAACTTTTTTTCTCATTTTCATTATTATTCAAGGAATTGTTTAGACTTGTTTTCGCACTGTTGTGCTGAAGTGAGTTTTTAATAAAAATGTTGTAAGAGACAATGGAGAAAATGTTGTTTTAGGACCATTACATTTATAGTTATATGGCTAAAAGTTAACAATATCACATTTTAGATAGCCTAGTGTAGCCGGCCGAGCGGTTCTAGGCGCTTCAGTCCGGAACCGCGCTGCTGCTACGGTTGCAGGTTCGAATCCTGCCTCGGGCATGGATGTGTGTGATGTCCTTAGGTTAGTTAGGTTTAAGTAGTTCTAAGTCTAGGGGACTGATGACCTCATATGTTAAGACCCATAGTGCTCAGAGCCATTTGAACCATTTGAAGAGAGTCGCAACAGAATTTGCATGAGCTGGAATGAAGGGCGAAAACGAGCCACGTGTCACCAAACACAAAAAATTTCCACGTGTCGTGCATACGCTTAAATGCGTGATGGAATGATTTGAAGTGTTGCTGCGGAGTGCTGTGTTGCGGTAGAGGCATCGGCGCCGCAAGTCGTGTGGCGTGCCCGTGGCGCCTGATGGCCAGATGACCGGGATGGGCCGCGAGGCACGGCCAACAGTTCCGCAGCAGGCGCCTAGGCGGCCGGGCGCTAGACCAGCACTGCTAGCTGCTAGCTACTACGCATTCAAGGCCGGAACAGACAAAGGCAGCGCCGCCAGGTGCGCCCGGCTGAATAATGACATCTGCCCGCGCAAGGCTGACACTGAGCTCAGGCCTCCAATCGCTGCGCGTCCCTACAGTGCGCAACGCTGAGGCCAAATCTTATGCCTTTGTTATTTTTTGTTATCTACTTCCTTTCTGTTTCAACTAGGTGTCCCGAATCTTTCCGTTACAAATCATAGTAGAGTACGATGATTCAAATTCTCATCGTCGGCCGCTGTGGCCGAGCGGTTCTTGGCGCTTCAGTCCGGAATCGCGCTGCTGCTACGGTTACACGTTCGAATCCTGCCTCGGGCATGGATGTGTGTGCTGTCCTTAGGTTCGTTAGGTTTTAAGTAGTTCTAAGTCTAGGGGATTGATGACCTTAGATGTTAAGTCCCATAGTGCTCAGAGCCATTTGAACCATTTCAAATTGTCCTCGGTGTTGTACGTCATGCTATAAACTACTTTGATTACACACAGGATGACAAAGGTCATGGTGTACGTCCTGACATCGTTTCGGACCTCCTCCTGCGCGGCATAATGCAGCATCTCGACGTGGTATGGACTCAACAAGTCGTCGGAAGTCCCCTACAGAAATATTGAGCCACGCTGCCTCTATAGGCGAAAGTGTTTCCGGCGAGGATTTTGTGCACGAACTGATCTCTACATTATGGTTCAAATGGCTCTGAGCACTATGGGACTTAACTGCTGTGGTCATCAGTCCCCTGGAACTCAGAACTACTTAAACCTAACTAACCTAAGGACATCACACACATCCATGCCCGGGGCAGGATTCGAATCTGCGACCGTAGCGGTCGTACGCTTACAGACTGAAGCGCCTAGAACCGCTCTGCCACAACGGCCGGTTCCTACACTATGTCCTATATACGTTCGGTGGGATTCATGTCGAGCGATCTGGTTGACCAAACCTTTCGCTCAAATTGCCCAGGACGTTCAAACCAGTCACGAACAACCGTGGCCCCGGTGACATGGCGCATTGTCATCCACAAAAATTGGGAACTTGAAGACCATGAACGGCTCGAAATGGTCAATGACCGGTTCCGCTGGACCAGAGGACCGGTCCATTCCACAGAAACACAGTCTACACCATTTTGGAGCCACTACCGGTTTGCACTGTTCCTTATAGACAGCTTGGGTCCACAGCTTCATTGGGTCTGCGCCACGTTCGAACTTACCAAGTGAAATGGGGACTCATATGACCAGGCCACGGTTTTCGAATCGTCTAGGGTCTAACCGACTTGGTCACGAGCCGAGGAGAGGGATTGCAGGCGATGTGCTGTTAGCAAACGCACTCGCGTCGCTCGTCTGCTGCCATAGCCCATTAACCCCAAATAATCCGCACTGTGCTAATGGATACTTATGTCGCACGTCCTGCATTGATTTCTGCTGTTACTTCATGCAGTGTATTAGCACTGACAAATCTACGCAAACGCCGCTGCTCTCAGTCTTTAAGCGAAGGCCGTCGGCCACTGCGTTGTCCGTGGTAAGGGGTAATGATTGACATTTGGTTTTCTCGGCGCACTCTTGATCTATGGATTTCGGAATTTCGAATTTCCTAACGATTTCCGAAACGGAATGTCCCATGCGTCTAGCTCCATTACCACACCGCTTTGGAAGTCTGTTAATTCACATCGTGCCGACATATTCGCGTCGAAAACCTTTTACATGATTCATCTGAATCGAAATGGTATCTCCCCCAGTTCAGTGCCGTTTTATATCTTGTGTACGACTTACTATCGCCATCTGCACATGTGCATTTGGTTATCCCATGATTTTTGTTACCTCAATGTGAATTTAAAACCTACTAGCTAACATACCACCGGCCGCGGAAGCCTACGTAATTAAGTCATAGAGTATTCTGAGAGAGCATTCCAGGTGGTACAAGGTCTTTAATCTGCAATGTATGTGAGCATGTGATGTTAAAAAAATCGAGCAAGCGTGACTAGGACTCGCCCTCTGAGGGATCCCTACAAACTTAATTCAGTATACAGATAATAATAATAATAATAATAACATGATTTCAATACAGGATCAAACAATAAACACCAGATATTACAGCAAGCATATTATTAAATATCCCAATAGCACAACAGATAAATGCAGACTTTGCAAACAACAAATGGAAACAGTAGATCACATCACAGGCGGTTGTACAATACTAGCAAATACAGAATACCCCAGAAGACATGACAATGTAGCAAAAATAATACATCAACAACTTGCCATACAACATAAACTAATAAAACAACATGTTCCCACATAGAAGTATGCACCACAAAATGTACTGGAGAATGATGAATACAACCATTTTGACAGATAAAACAACGCCACATAACAAACCTGACATCATACTCACCAATAAAAAGAAGAAATCAACACAACTAATCGAAATATCCATACCCAATACAACAAATATACAGAAGAAAACAGGAGAAAAAATTGAAAAATACATCCAACTGGCTGAGGAAGTCAAGGACATGTGGCATCAGGATAAAGTTGACATTATACCATTATACTATCAACTACAGGAGTCATACCACACAATATCCACCAGTTCATCAACGCAATACAGCTGCATCCAAACTTAAATATACAATTACAGAAATCTGTAATTATTGATACATGTTCAATTACCCGAAAGTTCCTAAATGCAATGTAACATACACCGTACAGTTAAAAGGAAGTCACACTTGATCAAGGTCCGCGTCACTTTCCATTTTTAACCAGACCTAAGATCTGAGAAAGGAAAGACGATAATAATAATAATTTCGTGTCGATCATTTGTTTCCTGCAAGACTTTCTACTGGACGCCACTTTGGCGAATTTCGTGTCCCTAACCTACCCCAATTATCCGATCGGGAAAAGGGGACGTATAGTTTAGCGTGGAATCCGAACCTCTTGTTTTTTTACGCTCATGATTTTTCATGAAATCATCAAAACTGATACGCATGTAGGCAGTTCATCTACAGGTGTTGATGAGTGAGTTTGCGAGTATCAAAATATGTGACGGGGTGATATATATGGCAGTACCTTTCGATAACAAGTTTTTCACCCCCCTCCCAAGGGACCGTAAACCGTAGTATTTGACATAAATTTCGACTTGATGCCGCCATCCGCTCGTCAGAAAAAGGCATCTTAACAGTCGGACAGACAGTCAACAAATTGATCCTATATGTGTTTCATTTTTACCGACAGAGGTACGGAACCGTAAAACCGGAAACGTTCTTCTCGTCTAGTATTATATTTATTTCGTAAGGCCAATAGATACTTGTACAAATAATCATCTGTAAACATGTGGTATTATAGACTGATTATCACATGATTTTGAAGTTCAGTGTGGTTAACGTATGATCAGTTTTAAGAGTAGTCAGAGACAGTTTGACATTGCATTTATGTACAGATATAAGAAAAAATTATTTTCATGTATTCAGAAACCTGAAAATGATGCATTTTTGCACCGAAATTGATAGCAAATAAACCGACGCCTTTAATTCATGCTGAAGGATTCATTCACATCAAAAAAAGAAAAAAAAATATCCGCTCTATATCACGATGTCTATACGAAGATTTCATTCTACGCACATCAAGGAAAGCTTTGCAACACTCTGGTTGTCAGAACTCCTGACTGTGGATATTGTATCATTGACACAGTCCCTTTGACTGTTCAGAGACGTCACTAAACCCATCCAAAGATGTAAAAAACCATGCATGAGCAGCGCCTATTAGACGGAGGGGATCCGACAGCCGATCAGTTCCAGTCATTCCACCAGGAAGGAGGTACACGGCTAGTGTTGTCTGCAGTTCAACCATACCTAGACGGTCAATACCGCGGTTCGATCGCCTCGGCATTGCTACTTTGTGCCAGGAAGGACTCTCAACAAGGAAAGTGTCCAGGCGTCCTGGAGAGAACCAAAGCGATGTTGTTCGTAAATGGAGGAGATACAGAGAGACAGGAACTGTCGATCACATGCCACGCTCAGGCTGCCCTAGGGCTACCACTACAGTGGATGACCGCTACCTACGGATTACGGCTCGGAGGAACCATGAAAACAACGCCACCGTGTTGAATAATGCTTTTCGTGCAGCCACAGGACGTCGTGTAACGACTCAGACTGTGCGCAATAGGCTGCATGATGCGCAACTTCACTCCCGACGTCCACGGCGGGGTCCATCTTTGCAGCAACGACACCATGCAGCGTAGTACACATGGGCCCAACAACATGCCGAATGGACCGCTCAGAACTGGCATTACCTTCTCTTCGCCGATGAGTGTCGCATATGCCTTCAACCAGACAATCGTCGGAGACTGTTTGGAGGCAACCTAGTCAGTCTGAACACCTTAGACACACTGTACAGCGAGTGCATCAAGGTGCAGCTTCCCTGCTGTTTTGGGGTGGCATTATGTGAGGTCGAGATACGCCGCTGGTGGTCATGGAAGGCGCCGTAACGGCTGTGCGATACGTGAATGCCATCCTCCGACCGATAGTGCAACCACATCGGTAGCATATTGGCGAGGCATTCGTCTTCGTGGACGATAATTCGCGCCCGGTCGTGCACATCTTGTGAAGGACTTCCTTTAGGATAACTACATCTGATGATGTGACCCACCAACCAGTCTGAGGGATCTACGCCGAATCGCCATTGACGAGTGGGACAATTTGGACCAACAGTGCTTTGATGAACTTGTGGATAGTATGTCATGACGAATACAGGCACGCATCAATGCAAGAGGACGTGCTACTGGGTATTAGAGGTGTACAGCAGTGTGGACCACCAACTCTGAAGGTCTCGCTGTATCGTGGTACAACATGCAATGTGTGGATTTTCATGAGCAACAGAAAGGGCGGAAATGATGTTTATCACTATTCCACATTTCTGTACAGTTTCCGGATCTCGCGGAACCGAGGTGATGAAAAACTTTTTTTGATGTGTGTAGTTTCTGCTACATTCATATTCTTACTCATTTGTTACTGTGTTATTATTTACATTCGATCAACCTGCAGCGGTTGCAAGGAAACAGGAAAATGATTTAATGTCCCGTCAACGAGGAAATCATCAGAGACCAAACTTGGATTGGACGAAGATGATGAAATCTGTAGAAGCTTTCTCCAAGATACTATTCCAGGATTTCCCTTAACTGATTCAGGCGAACTACGGTAAACCTAAATTTTACTCGTCCCGTATGAAAATGCGGTGCTTTCAAACCTCTGTGCCTCTTCGCTCGGTTCTAGCACGGTGGCGTTCGATCGGGAATTCTGGCCTTCTTCCTAAACCATTTCGCTGCGTATCGCGAATGAGAGAGTGTGACGCTTTTGATAATAAATGGAACATCCAGTGGAGACGATAAGCTGGCGAGCCGCCTCGATGCCTCATTTGTGTAGCGTCAAGCTATGTGACAGCCCGGTTTCACTCTCTTGCTCCACCCTTTCGTCCTCACCAGCAACACAAACTCTAACTATACTGAAATCCATATGCGTCAGTTACCGTCACGTACACAAGTAAGACAGTCTGCAGAAACCTAAGTCGGCAAATAAGAAAGCCATTTCTTAAATAAAAAGAAAAAAATGACTAGGCAACAATGCCTTGTGGCATTTATATCTTAATAAAAGTCGGTGATATGATATTGTATTTTAGATTCTTGTTCTATTCTCATTATTATATTTCACCAAAAAGGGATCGGTTGGTAGGACATGTTGTGAGGCATCAAGGGATCACCAATTTAGTACTGGAGGGCAGCGTGGAGGGTAAAAATCGTAGAGGGAGAGCAAGAGATGACTACACTAAGCAGATTCAGAAGGATATAGGCTGCAGTAGGTACTGGGAGATGAAGAGACTTGCACAGGATAGAGTAGCATGGAGAGCTGCATCAAACCAGTCTCAGGACTGAAGACCACAACAACAACATGTTAATTTATTCTATTAACGAGCATCATCGAATTGCACTTCCCAAAGCCCACGATATTTCGATACCACGCCTGTCCATTATCATCACGTGGCATGGAATGCATAACTGAATGCTAGCAGCAATTGTGTAGAGTGAGTGTCAGTGTCGAATCCTAAAATGTTTCAAATAAATATTTCGTGGGAATAGTGTGATATCCAATAAGCGTATAGTGTACCGTCAATACCAACGATTTTAATTTCTGCACGCTTATCCGTTATTATATGAGTGAATGTTGGCCAGAGTGAGAAGCAAATTCATCATAAAAATTCCACTGTAAAGTGTGCCTCACAAAAATGCTCTTTTCTGTGGCGCCTTCAAGATATATTTTCTAGCATGGGCTCGTAGTAAGTATCAATTACCAGAAATTGCTAGAGCTTTACTGCAAACGCAGCATAGTGTTGTACGTAAATAAGCTCCCACTTTAGAAAAAATGTACAGAAGGCAAATGTGATGTAGCCTACCCTACTGATGACGACACGATATGTTTTCGAGAAACAATGACGACCTGGAATCTGTAGTAAGGTCGCTAGATGCTCTACAGCTTTGTTCAGTTCGCGCCTAGTATTCTGATGAGATGTGATCCGAACTTTACACTTTTCAGCTTAAAATTGTACTTATTACTCGAAATTCTTTTTGTTATAGCTGGCTCAAACGCTTGCTTCGTAAGAACAGCCTTGTAAAATTTTCTCATCCGAAACGAATTACTATAGATGAGAATAAATCACATCATATAGCTAATCCAAGAGGTCTGAGTAGGTTACTTTTTCATCAGCACTGTCATCATTAACATTACAATTATTAGCAATGTCCAACATCACTATTTCAACATCGAAGTACTTCAGAGACAACAGGTAACAATTACTATTACTATTATTGCTATTTACTATTGTTACCGCTTTATAATAAGATTTGACTGTTGTTCATTGTGAAAAAAAAAGACATGTCAATAAAAGAAGTATGGTCCACCATGTCGAAGTTAACGCTTAAATAGACAGTCGACTTAGATGGACACATACTATCAATAACATTAGTAAACGATAAAGAACACACACTGTCGCGATAACAAGAACAGATTTGGATAGGCGGTGCGAAAAATAGAAACGCAAAGAACCTACTAACGTTCTTTACAAACGGTGCAAAATGGTTGCTGTAGTAATACGGAGGTATGAAAGACAAGAACAATATAAAACACGATGGGGCAAGTAAGATATCTCAGTGACAAAACAGAATTTCGGGACTTCTACTGAAGGCTTGTCAATTTACTCTATATCCATATCAACACAAATAGCGGATAACATTGACCAAGATCCAGTAAAAGCCTTGTGCAAGTTGTTCATCTGAACAGGAAAATTATCACTCGGCAGCTTTTCTTCGCACTGTACAACTTAACTACAGAAGTTTTTCGGTGATGAGAATAGCAGTAAAACATAAAGCTACGAAACAAATCAACAAATCATTCGTACTCAGATGAAAGTGATATTCATACATCTCACGCAAAATCAAAACCAGTTTCTACAACAAATATGTTATTCTCCGTCGAAGATGATTCTTCATTTCATTAACCACCCAATGCATTTTTGTTCCTGGACGAACATTTAACAAACAGACAAACATCGATTATACAGCGTCGAATCGCGTCAAACAACGACTGTGTGTTTCTGTGCATGACTCATAGGTCACTGGAAGGTATGACAAATAAACCTATGGACAAGAAACGCCAGCTATACTTCATTCAGAGTAGTTTTTCAATGACTTCCGTAACAATATTGAACAATAGCGAAAAAGTGAGCTAAAACAAACGGCAGACAGTTCTTTAAGTTCGTTCATGTACATCACGCTGTAGATTTCATGTTTTACGTTTATTTATCTCGTCCTTTTGAAAGAATCAGCCCATCAAAATGTGGGTCACTAACACTGATATCTATCAACAGTCTGGTTTGACAGATTATTTGATTAATGCTACACTATAGGGTACAAAGCTGTTCCCTTATGTGATAAAAGAATACGACAGTCCATACACGTAAGAAATAGCATTTAATGACTTTTTAAGATGTTGATAGCGTATTTATTTAATCACAAGAACAAAATACACCTTTGTGATGTTCTCTACATTTATTTTTTTGTGATAATAATGTTCTCCCGGGTCAAGACGAAAACAAATTTTGTTTACGTCAGTAACTGTCCGTTAATTTCGAGAACAAAAAGTAACAAGATAGCCTGTCCACAGCATCTTCAGTCTAGACACTTGTACAAGTCCGAAAACTTGTAAAAGTTCTTTTAATGCTCAAGTGATCTCGCGTATCAAAATCTCATGCTTGCTATCCACAAATTTAAAAACAAATGACAACAGATGAGTCGCTGTTGTACATTATCATATTTTCCTGGTATTGTCTGTAACCGTCTTCACTCAGAAATCCTGAAATATTGTTACGTAAAAACGAGCGAGATGAATCTGAACATTAAACACTAAGTACGAAATTAGAAGACCGAACTCTTACGCTGGTTGAATAGCAAGAAGGTTGCTATATTTCTTTCAGCCTTGGGTGTGGCACCGTAGAGGAGGCAGGGACAACCACGCCTCGGCCTAGGCGAACACTTTTATCTATTTGTCTAGTTTAGCAGTCTGGGCGACCTCATTCCAAGCTCGTTCCTTGTTCATGGCTCACACACACGCCAGCCCGGCGACCAAGGTCACGTGCAGAAACCAAGGCAGCTGGCTCTGGTACACGCGGTTTCTCAGCACCATCAAAACGAGGCGACGTATTCGGCGCTACATCACAGCAAACCGCTCATTCTGGAACTTCACTTCTCCACATATTAATCACGAACCACAAAATCTATGTTCACGACCAACCTCTAAAGTAGGAGGTACCCCAAGTATTAGTTTTTCGTTCCGTTTTAGCACGAATAGTCGAGTAATGACGTTTTTATTCTGTATCTTCCATGTAACACGCCTTGATTGCCATCCGTCTAGGTTTGACGTTTCATTTTCAAGCGGTATGAGTCTTTTTTGGGTCACCCGTCTTTTCTTGGCAACTTTCTGCAAACTTAATAGGCAATTACCAGCAGCGTGATAATATATCGCCTGTCGGTATATTTCGTGATCTCTCCAAGGCCTTCGATTGCATAGATCGTGATACTCTCTTAGACAAATTCAAGTTTTATTGAACTGATGGCTTTATACGGAGCTGGTATGAATCATACTTGACAATCAGATTGCGAAAGGTTGTACCGAATAATTCAGACAAAGTCGGAAGGATAGAAAATTTTAGTGACTAGCGTGAAATCACAAAGGGAGTCCCACAGGATTCAATTCTGGATCCACTCCTATTCCTTAAATATGTGAATGACGTTCCATTTAACATTCAAGAAGCAAAACTGGTACTTTTTGCAGACGATACTAGTCTTACAATAAATCCCATCTGAGAGAAAGCAACAGAAGAGTTAGTAAATGGTATTTTCCAGAGAATTATTAAGTTAACCTTATCCATTACGGATATTTTTGAAGCCGTGACTGTTATTTGAATATAAATAAGTTACATAAAACAGCAACCAGTCACTTTTTGAATAATTACGTTTTATTCCATGAACTCGTTTTCGAAAATTTTCAGGTTCATCTTCAGATGGTTTCTGGAAGGTACATCATTACTTCTAGCGAATTATTAAATGTTTTCTGAAAATGGACTCGCCGTAAATTTTGAAAAACACTACATTCAGTTCTGCACAACAAATAGAATCGTACCAGCAACGATATAGCACTTAAGCAGCAGTCAGTAAGCAGGGCAGAATGCTCCAAATTTTTGGGTATACACATCGATGAAAACTTGAACTGGAAGAACTTTATTACTAAGCTTCTCAAACAATTAAGTACACTACTATTGTTCTTCGTACAATTGTCAATCTTGGAAACAAACGTATAAACCTCCTGACATATTCTGCATATTTACACTCAATAATGTCGTACCGAATAATTTTCTGCGGGAATTCATTATTTAGAAATAAAGTACTCATTGCACAAAAGTGAGCAGTAAGAATTAATATATGGTATTCACCCACGGACGACATGTAGGCACCTCTTCAAGGATCTAAGCATTTTAACTGCGCCGTCACAATATATATTTTCGCATATGAAATTCACCATAAATAATCCAGCACGATTTGAGAAGAAGGGTGAGGTATTTACCGACAACACTAGAGGAAAAAATGTCCTTTACAAACCGTGTTAAAGCTGGCTCAGAGACTAGTTCAATATGCAGCAATAAAATTTTTTTGATAATTTGCCCAATAACATAAAATGTCTGACAGGTGGCGAACCAAGCTTTACATCTAATTTAAAATCATTTTTTCTGGACAACTGCTTCTATTCTATTGACAAATTTCTACTTAAAAATTGGTAGCCAGTAAAAAAAATCCTTACTCGTTCCACATCATTTCGATAAAATAATTTTCAAATGGAACACGTAACTCACTAACGCAGAAAAGGCCCCTCAGAATAAAAATATCGAGTCAGCAAAACAGATATGCTTACTTCATACAGATAATTCGCGTGGAATCAGCTGATGCATCAAATATCATGACAGTTTCATCCTTAACTTCGTACTATCCAAGTCTTGTTCTCCCTTAACCTTCATATTACATGACAGCTCTCAGCTGACCTATGCTGTATTTATGAAAAACGAGTCGTCTCACCTTGTGGACTATCACATGAGAATCAAGGGTTTTTCAGTTTAAAACAATTATGTTGCTAGAAGACAGTGCTCACATTACTTCTCCCGTTCCATACCGAACGTAATGACGTACACGAAATAACATGTGTTTTCTGCGAAGCTGACTTACGGGCAGACGGCAAGCAATATTTTTGCCGAGGGTGAAACAAAGAGGACCTTTCACCTAGCGTGGGACCAGAGACCTTGTACGAGAAATTTCGCAACTTCCTCCGCGTTACCGAGCCTAGACCAAGCCTCGCCTAGGCGCTAGATGGCACTTGCAGTGCGCTCTGTTGTGTGCAGCGCGCACTACTTCTCGTGATACGGTAATACTCGTGCCAACTGTAAAACTTGCCTCTATTCGCAACTCAGTTTCCTTTTACTTCTGCCGCTTCATCATAGTCAATACGATTAGTACACGTCAATGAAGTCTATTAACAAGTGTAACTGGTAGATATATTCACACACCTCGACGTGAATCCCCATTAACGGGGTGTTCCACATACGTAATGAACTCCTCGCAGACTGCAGCAGACTGGCATATCTTTCGTGTTATCGTCTCAGGCAATGATGAGAAAGGCACGTCTACTTGTGTCATTTCATATTTCTTCTGCGTTATGAAGCACTGCAGGTCGTGCTGTTTATTGAAGAGTATATTAACAGACTAAACAAATTTACGGCAAGTGAAGAATGGCTTCCGGCAAGTGCCACCAGACACATCGCTTTCTGCGGGCCTGGCGCGTACTGAAAAAAAAGGCGCCAAAACTCAAGTGACCTGCAAGGTAAGAGGAACTGCACTTTACGTAATTGTGACCTACATTTAGCTTCGCCACATTGATTTGTTTACCTAACACGAAATATATGCAGTGTTATTTATGGAGTTTAAAACATAGCAGCTGTTACTGTTATTACTACAATCTTCTACACGAGACGATGAATGGTATTATATTCCATGGCATGTGTTTAAATGTCGGTAAAGGGCAGTTTAATTACTCAGTCGACTGCAGGAAATTTAACACAATTGTCTTCATAATTTTACTCTACAGTAACACTTGAACTAGAAACACAGTAGCTCTGCGACGTGGAATGGTCGTATTTTGTGCAGTCCCAAATAGTTCCGGTGCCGTCTTGCGCTAGTTATCTGCGGTCAGGGATGGCAAAACTGACCACTACAGCAGCTGTCGCCGAGGGGGAAAAAATCCAAGGGCGCGATAACATTTGAGTCTCGCAGGGTCAACTGGCGTTTCGATGATGGGGCACTTAAATTCGCACAATCTAATCGTACTCCTTTATTTTCCTTCTTGCCGCGGTTTTTCGTCGTTCTTCGCTTAGTCCAGGGCACAAGGTCACCAGCTCGGCTCCACAATGCGTTTTGGGTTGGCCTAGCAACTTCACTTTAAAGCTTCGTCACCGCTTATGAATTTGTGCTACAAATTAGTATCGGAATAATCACTGCAAGGCTAACTGCAAAACCTCACTGTTTCTTCAAGATGATAACTCGCTAATTCTTTTATTTCTTTTTGTTCTCGTGTTGTCAAGCATATTGAAACTCTTAATTATTGTTTGTTATACCTGTGCTTACACGCTTATAAACATATGTGAAATGAGAGTTTATATTTATCATTGTAGAAAGTTACATTTTTGATGTCTAATATTTATTCCACAACGATCATGAAGTCCACCGAAAATACCTATTTTGTTTCATACAGTACTTGCAAGATGGCTGTTCGAGTAGGCGGAGCCCAGCTCTGAGAGCAGCGTGCGACGTGCAACATGATAGAGAGGGGATGGGAGGGGGGGGGAGCTAAGAGTAGGGGTAAAAGAGGAGAGAGAGAGAGAGAGAGAGAGAGAGAGAGAGAGAGAGATAGTATGCGTGTGTGTGTATGTGTGCGGGAGAGAGGGGGAGAGGGGGAGAGAACAACCCACATGGCCACGCTAAAGCTCCGATTTTGTGAGCGTCACGATCTCCTCTGTCAACCGCCGACTACTTGACACAGAAACCCAGCTTGCTTTGAGAAACAAACTGCTGCTCTCCTTGCCGTACTGCTGGCTTGCGGCCCCTCTCCTTAGGTGACGGGACTGCGTCAAGTTCCCGACCCACATACGCTTATTCGTTTCGTACATTTTGTGGACGGATTCGTTTTGACGTAGATGTTCAGCTGGAGACAAAAATTGTGGGAAGTGCACACGTGACAAGCGATGTCTTGACAAAGAAATAAAGAAGTTGAAAAACGTGACTGCACTGTAGTTTCTTAAATGTGTGCTCCTGTCGGAGATGATGTGGCTTGCCTACCTCTCCTTGCTATCTCCGTAGCTCAACCAATCACTTATCAAGAACACACACACTTGCTTTTGGAATACTTCCGGCGTCTTCCTATATATCTATATATTTCTAATTTACCTGTCAGCCGTGTTTCGTTCAACTTTGAGGTTCAATACACAGATTCGAACGAAGCATAGAAAGCTTCTTATTTATTTACTTTTATTCCACTAGTCGTCTACATCCATTATACAGGAACATGGAACACTTTTAAAGGGAAATACCACCAATCTCAATCTGTCAGTCACAAAATGCGGGAAAGAAAATGATAATAATAATAATAAACAGTTAGCGTAAGATTTTATTTCATTTTACAAATTTCAATAACGGACAGGTGTTGGCCACAGACTGTCAAACCATCTTATTTGAAAATGTCATACAATCCCATCTAGGGAGGCCTAGGAATAAAAACAGCTTGTCGACTCTTGAACAAAATAAATATAATAAATAAATTATATACATATAGTTTACAAATTCACAATAAAAGATAAGGCTACAAAATTCATTTAAGGTACAATAACACAACGCAGATTTTCACGGCTTGTGGTTTCTCCAGTTAAACCTTCCGTGCAGAGAGGCGGTGGTCGACGTATAAAGCTATTGCCATGACGTTACGTCACCATCTGCAAGAGACATCTTTGGAGAAAAAATTATTAACTACCGATTTATCTTCGAATGTGCGTCCCACAGATGCTAAATCGTCAGTGAATAGAGTTGTTCTGTATATCGACCAAAAGCTCTCAGCCGGTGCGTTTTAAATGAAGTTTTATAAGATGCGTATCAGCTGAACGCTATTCAAAGATAAGAGAACTCACAATCTGCTTTGAACCTGCATTATTGCATAAATATAACTTGACCCGTTGTTATCACTAAGCAGTAACAGTAGTGTTGAAGTATTTTCGCTCCTCTCCTTCGCTCTCTTTCACTCGCTCACCTACTCACCGAGTCAACCAGAACTTACATTTGTGACTGTCTTCCCCCAAACGTTTCATTATATATAAATCAAGCAGAAAGCAAGCATCTTAGAAATAAAATGTTCTCTAAACTGCTTGAAATACACGTTTTTCTGTACTCTCTCTGACACTTTCTAGCTATCTAGCCATCTATCTCGTGGCGCCATGAACTGATCTTTCTCTTAACGTTCACTCGTCGCAAACGAAAAATCGCTTCAGCTTAGATCCTACAGGTAGGCGATTATACTTCGAAAGAGTTTAATACGTTCACACGTCCCCCTGAGGGAGGAGAGACCGATTCTATGACAGTAACAACGAGGAAGAGAGAGATAGTGACAGTGAGAAGAGAGAGCAGCAGCAAGAGGGAATGAATGAGAGAGTAAGAGTAAGAGAGAGCAAGAGGGAGACAGTAGCAGTAGGACAGAATGAAGGAGAGTGTGGCTGTGAGACGGGAAACAGTGACAGAGTGACACAAAGAGATAATGACAATCAGTTGGGCTGAAGAATGAGTGAGAAAGGGCAACTGAGAGTGGGTAGGTATGGGCGACTTACAGCGATGGACAGGTGGGTGTTACCGAGTTACTTAGGGGATTTTGTAGGAATGAGAGGTGAGTTGTATGTTAAAAAGAGAGGAATGCGGTCGCATGCCAAAATTTTTGGGAACGTTCAAAATGGTTCAAATGGCTCTGAGCACTATGGGACTTAACATCCGAGGTCATCAGTCCCCTAGAACTTAGAACTACTTAAACCTAACTAACCTAAGGACATCACACACATCTATGCCCGAGGCAAGATCCGAACCTGCGACCGTAGCGGTCGCGCGGTTTCAGACTGAAGCGCCTAGAACCGCCCGGCCACTGCGGCCGCTTTTTGGGAACGGCTTTAAAGATATCGAGGAAGGTAGAATCAGAAGCTGGTACCCCACTTTTCATTCAGTCTTCTCAAATACGAACATATTAGCACATTACGTGCTCCGGTAGGAGCATTTTTCCTCTGGTTTCCTCCTTTTCCGTGCTAGGGCAGAGCAGTACGCTCACATGAAAAGGACTTTGTGGATCACTAAAATTCTGATAGTTCAGTTATGTGAAAGTGAAACAAAGCAAAACTAATTTTACATCTCAGACCAGGTTACAAAGAGTTGCCCAGAACCTTTCTGGTTAACTGAGACACTTTACAAAATATTTCTACGTGTTATCTCACTTCATAAACTACGTTTTCGCTTCACACAGGATATTTACGTGCATACTTTACTTGTAATAGCACGGTAAATTTAAATCTCCGTGTCTCAGAAACGGACAAAGATATTAAGACAAAATTTTCAAGGTTGTTTGAGGTCGGGATCTTAGATATCCGCGTCTCGGTTTTGGTATCCAGCCCTTGAACTGAATGGTGCCTCCATACGCCCTTTAAGGCGCACAGTAGACCACAATGTCTGTGTCTAATATTCAAACTTTGACCCCGTGCTGTAGGGTAGTTACAGTTAAGGCGATTCTTCTGTTGAGTATGCAAATGGTCCCTAGTCCAAAGGTTATACAAAGCAATTGACCGTATCCTTCTATCACCAAACGAACACCGAGTACGAACCCAGGAAAAATCCCATTTTTATGCTTGGAGTTTTGGGACATATTAGGTAGTGCATGCTTTCGCATGCGTACGGATTCGACGTTTCAGTATGAGAGTACTCAGCTATATCACTTGCTAATATAGGCCTGTTTCCTCCTGAAACAACAAAACGGAAATATCGAGTGAAATTAGTTTACCCCCTTCTTCACAATTACACTATATCTACAGCCAAACGGTTATATAAAACTTCTCCACAGCAGACAGGGATGAGACCAAAAATGCAAAGTTAACTGACCAGCCAACGCATTCAAAACCGTGGTCTCCAGTGTTGCTGACGAATTCGAAGAGGGCCAATGTTCTGGAAAATTCCTACCACAGCAAGAAATTCTGCGCATTACTGATATGACCCGACCTCTGCTAAAAAAAAATTTAAAAAAAGGAAATTGTAAAATTTTAGTTGCCAGTCAGTAAATAAAGCTTGGTATTGAGCAAGCACTGAGGCAGGTCACAGCAGACCGCAGATAAGGCGGGCAAGCCAAAAACATTTCGAAGCCTGACCTCGGCCGAGGCCGTCACTCGTATCGCCAAAAAAATTCGTGGGGCTCCGGCAACAGGCTCACGTCGCCGCCTTACCCAAGCATTTATGCAATGCGCGAGGCACGGGGCGGCAGTATCTCCAAAGGACGCAAAGTCGCCGGGATCTCTACTCGTGAAGCGTTGGCACAGGTCAGTGACGAGCTGCCACGGTCGTTGCATCACATGGAGTACCACACACTCGCTTAACGATGGGCTCAGTCTTTGTGCGACAACAAATCACTGTAACGCTTGTATCTTGTTGTGTAGTTAACCTGTTTATTCACGAAAACGCAAACTAAAATGCTATCAAACTGTTCCGACACAGACGCCAAGAGCACAAGCGTATAGGGGGTGCAAACACTGACCGAAAACGCTAGTGATCCCGTACAAACTTACACTACTGGCCATTAAAATTGCTACACCACGAAGATGACGTGTTACAGACGCGAAATTTAAACGACAGTAAGAAGATGCTGTGATATGCAAATGATTAGCTTTTCAGAGCATTCACACAAGGTTGGCGCCGGTGGCGAAACCTACAACGTGCTGACATGAGGAAAGCTTTCAACCGATTTCTCATGCACAAACAGCAGTTGACCGGCGTTACCTGGTGAAACGTTGTTGTGATGCCTCGTGTAAGGAGGAGAAATGCGTACCATCAAGTTTCCGACTTTGATAAAGGTCGGATTGTAGCCTATCCCGATTGCGGTTTATCGTATCGCGACATTGCTGCTCGCGTTGGTCGAGATCCAATGACTATTAGCAAAATATGGAATCGGTGGGTTGAGGAGGGTAATACGAAACGCCGTGCTGGATTCCAACGGCCTCGTATCACTAGCAGTCGAGATGACAGGCATCTTATCCGCATGGCTGTAACGGATCGTGCAGCCACGTCTCGATCTCTGAGTCAACAGATGGGGACGTTTGCAAGATAACAACCATCTACACGAACAGTTCGACGACGTTTGCAGCAGCATGGACTATCAGCTGCGGTTACGCTTGACGCTGCATCACAGACAGGAGCGCCTGCGATGGTGTACTCAACGACGAACCTGGGTGCACGAATGGCAAAACGTCATCTTTTCGGATGAA
This sequence comes from Schistocerca serialis cubense, assembly GCF_023864345.2. Lineage (NCBI taxonomy): Eukaryota > Metazoa > Arthropoda > Insecta > Orthoptera > Acrididae > Schistocerca > Schistocerca serialis. Next base: position 391,369,080 of record NC_064641.1, on the reverse strand, counting down.
TCCAGGTTCTGTTTACAGCATCATGATGGTCGCATCCGTGTTTGGCGACATCGCGGTAAACGCACATTGGAAGCGTGTATTCGTCATCGCCATACTGGCGTATCACTCGGCGTGATGGTATGGGGTGCCATTGGTTACACGTCTCGGTCACCTCTTGTTCGCCTTGATGGCACTTTGAACAGTGGACGTTACATTTCAGATGTGTTACGACCCGTGGCTCTAACCTTCTTTCTATCCCTGCGAAACCCTACATTTCAGCAGAATAATGCACGACCACATGTTGCAGGTCCTGTACGGGCCTTTCTGGATACAGAAAATGTTCCACTGCTGCCCCGGCCAGCACATTCTCCAGATCTCTCACCAATTGAAAACGTCTGGTCTATGGTGGCTGAGCAACTGGCTCATCATAATACGCCAGTCACTACTCTTGATGAACTGTGGCATCGTGTTGAAACTCCATGGGCAGCTGTACCTGTACACACCATCCAAGCTCTGTTTGACTGAATGCCCAGGCGTATCAAGGTCGTTATTACGGCCAGAGGTGGTTGTTCTGGGTACTGATTTCTCAGGATCTATGCATCCAATTTGCGTGGAAGTGTAATCACATGTCGGTTCTAGTATATTTGTCCAATTAATACCTGTTTATCATCTGCATTTCTTCTTGGTGTAGCAATTTTAATGGCCAGTAATTTTGTATATACGAAATGTGTGAGAAAAGTAATGAGATGTATTATCTACCGAAGTTTTTACTATTTCAAACAACAATATCGTCCCCTAAAAGTAGTTCCATTCAGCAGCTGCACACCGGCAGAGTCATTATTTCCAGGCTTGGTAGCAGCGCTGAAAGATTTTAACATTCGGCCACTTTCTTTCGAATGTTCTCCAGACTCACAAAATGATGTCCTTTTAAGACACTTTTTTTTCAATTTCGGGGAAAGAAAAAAGTCACAAGGACTCTGATCAGGTGAATAGGGGGCCTGTGGAATAATGAAAATGCCTTTTGAGGTCAAAAATACCTAAATGTAAGTGGCCGTGTGACATGGAGCCTTATCATGATGCTGCATCCACTTTTCTGTGACGTCTGGTCCCACTCGATTCATCCTTTTCCTGAACGTTTCAAGGACGTCTTTGTGCACAGTATCACTGTCGTCGGAAAGTTCGAATGTTTCTTCGGTTTTTAAAGTTGAAAGTGTCCTGGCCGTGGTTAATCTTCAACGTGTTCTCTGCCATCCAAAAATGATTTGTGCCAGCGAAAAACTTATGCTCTTAATAAGAGATATATCCCATAGGCCTATTTCAACTTTTGAAAGGTTACACTTAACATAAAACTTGAATGGATAACGTTGCTCTCAATTCCATTATTCCATTTTCGTGACACGCAACAAAAACACAACTTCACTAATGGCGCTTCCAGAAATGATGTGATGGCTGTACGGAACTGAAACTCGGGCTGAGAACGTGGAAGGGATGAATACACGGGTCATACAGTGCTGCTAGGTCCCTAGTTCACACACACACGGCAACCTCTAATCTCGGCGAATTTTGCCTGTTATCGACATTGATACTGGCAACATATCGGTCCCGGGAATTCCAAGTCTTTCAGAATGTTTTAATTTTAAGTTTGAAGGCGAATATCAACAGTCCAAAAAATATTTGGCTCTTGTTATGTAATTACAAATCAACACTTTCCGGATTTTTTTCCTTTACGCGAACCGTTGAACCTTGCCTTTCGCCAAATTTCGTGATTCTAGGTCAACGGTAAATACACTATATGTTTTGATGACAGAGTTTGCGAGAATCAAAATTTGTGACATAAATGGCGGTGTCTTTTGGTTGCATTGACTTGGAAGCTTACATTTACTACGCTGTCAAGGAAATGTAGACTTTAATATGTAACAGATGACAAAAAACATTTTTTTTTCGTGTGATATAATTTCAAATTAACACTTTTCGGAGTTTTTCTTTTGCAAATACTGTAAAACCTTGCTCTCTGCCACATTTCACGATCCTAGGTCAAAGGGACGTATTCATAGGTTTCGATGAGTGAGTTTGCGAGTATCAAAACATGTGAGATAAATGGCCGTGTCTTTTGATTGTATTTACATGGAAGCTTACATTTATTACACCGCCAAGTGACATTTGACCTTAGTATGCGACTTAAATTTCAACTTGATTCAACCCCCTCCTGAGAGACAGTCGGATAACAAATGACAAAGCAATTTTTTTCGCGTGATACAGTTATTCACAATTTTCGGATACTTCTCTTTACTTGCACTGTGGAATATTACTTCTTGCCAAATTAAATGATTCTAGGGCAACGGTAAGTATCCCACAGGTTTTGATGAGTTAGTTTTCATCAAAATATGCGACGTAAAAATGGCCGTATCTTTTGACTGCCTTGATGTAGAACTGTAATTTATTGCATCGCCAAGGAACCATAGACCTTATCATGTCACATAAATTTCAACTTGATATGTTTACCCGTTCCTGAGGAAAGTCTTTTCTAACAGCCAGTCAGACAGACAGACTGACGGATGTACATCAAAGTGATCCCATAAGGGTCTTGTTTTTATCGATTGAGGTACGGAATCCTAAAAACAAGATAGAAACAACGAGGGTTTAATCGGGAGAGGTACTCCTGGTGTCCTTATCTTCCGCCTGCAAGAAGCAGCGTTTCTCTCGGTTTATAAATGTACGCTGTTGTCACGGTGCATTTCGCCCAAGTAGTATAAGAAAGAAATTCTACTGCACATGAGTCTATCGATAATATGATTTACGTGGCAGCAGTGAGCTTACTGTATACAGCTGGATGGCACATACAGAAATCCCTGATGTTCAATAACGGAGTTCTTGCTGCTACTTTGCTGTGGAGCTGTAAGGTCTCGAGGGTCGGTAGGCGGCTGCACAGGCATCTATGCTATTTGACCGAAAACTTCCAATTTTTGCCGATTTCTGCCGACTGAGGGCAGGGGCAAAGCTGAGTTAGACTGCTTCGAAGTAGTAATAGACTTAAAAATGAAATGGAAAGCGGATAACACATACATCACATAATTTCATCTGACTTCAGTTACTTACCAGGAAAAGCCTTAAACAAAAGCTCTGTGTCGTATCTTGAAAAATGTGCAGCTTATTTTCGTGCCAAATTTTAGCAGTCATATCGATACAACGGGTTAGCGAATAGCTGCTTTCTAGTTCCAAGTGAAACAGCTGATGAAGAGCATTTACGCGGCTTCGCGTTTGAATATTTCTTCAAAGTATCGCTCAAGAGATGTTTCTCCTAACACTGAAACTTCTATAAGCATGTGTGAGACAACGTCAATGACTAACATATTGGGAATGCATTTTCAGCGAATTAGAGACAATAAAAATCTTCTTAAAGTCGACTAAGCGAATTAGAGACAATAAAAATCTTCTTAAAGTCGACTATGGGTGAAGGCAGACTCTCACATTTAGCTGTATTGGCGACAGAACACGACACACCTACTGTGCTTCACTCCAGTGACATAATCAGTGTGTTAACTTCGCTCAATGCAAAGAAATGTAAAGTAAAACTACAACAAAAACACAATTTCTTGAACGGAATTTTTTTCAGCCTCTTTATTATAGCGGCTTTTTCTTTTATTTCAGATCACCAATTTTATTCATTACTAATTGTGCACTTTATTATGCATAACACTAAAAGCGATGTACAGCAGCCACCATAAACAACAAGATACAGACTTTGTTTTACTTTCGCGTTTTTTGGGAAGTTTAAACAACATGCAATTTATTTGACACAGTGATACATTTCATTTCTTGTGCGCAATACTGCATATCAATGTAATCCATTTAAGTAATGTTTTTTCGATAAGGCTTCACTTTTATCAAATTTACTGAGAAGACTATAAAATTTGCTACATCAGTCGAGAAAAAAATTGCAGGGGGGAGGCGGCGATAGGCATTACTGCTAGGAGCGCAGGATCAGCTCTGTTGTTTTACTCTAATCTTGATTTGCAAGGATGTGTACGAGTATTCCAATGTAAAAACTGAGTAATTTTTATCTTATGGTAATTCTCTCTCTCTCTCTCTCTCTCTCTCTCTCTCTCTCTCTCTCTCTCTCTGTCTCTCATACACACACACACACACACACACACACACACACACACACACACCGCATTCCAATGAGGTGGTGTGCGCGAACAAAAATCCAAGGGACTTCCGGTACATGTGCTTAGTTTCTCCAGTCAGAGTTAAACAATAAATCCACCAGGGTTAGTCAAAAAGTAAAGGTAAATTTTAAATCTTTCCGTTAGGGGGGGGGGGGGAAGATTACAAGTAACATCGTTTTTCTAAACCATCACCTTCAACCTCTCTGCACTTGGTCCATCTCATGACAGGTTTCCTAATTCCGTCATGGGAGAAGCTCTGTGGCATCGTGCTCCAGCCAGTATGGCACCGCCTACACAGTCTTGGAGTTACGAAGGTGCTCCTTCATCGGACCTTGGAGTTTGGAAAGGACAGTAGCCTACGGTGGGTATTCCAACAGTTCAGAACGAAGAATCTGATTGAACTGGGTTGTTTTCCCAGCTGTATGAGGACAGGCATTATCCCGGAGCAAAATCACAGCTTTTGGAGACTTCCCTCACCTCTTCGCTTTGATTTTGGCTTTCAGTTCTCTCCTTGGCACACAGTAACCACCACTATTCACTGTTTGGACTTCAGGAGCATAACGAATCAAAACTGTGCCATTCATATCCTAAAACACTGTCGTGATCAACTTTTCTGCAAAAGTTTGCCTTTTGAACTTTTTATCTGTAGTATCTGTAATGATTGGTGTTTCCACAACATACTCCGCCTCATACTCATCTGTTTTTCTTAGCAGTGGACATGTGTTTCACTGACAGTTACTACACGATTGAGAGAGCCTTCTCCTGCCTCTTTAACACGCTTTAAATGCGATTTCGATCTTTCCATGATTTCCTGTCCGTGTTCATCAATTGGCGTGGGAGCCAGCGACCAGAAACTTTGCAGTAGTTATTCACAAACGATTGCAAATGCTAAACGTGGCTAATGTTCAACTCATCCGCAATATTATGAGTTCTCCTTCGCTCAACTCTCTCGATAATTCTGTCCGTTTTCGAAGGGGATGGCCTACCTGAACGCTCTTCGAAGCAGCAAATGCACGTCCATATTAAAAACGATTTTTCCTGTCGAAGTTCTTAATTTACTCAGACAGCTACCCCCACATTGTACTTGCCGTCTGCGAATAGTCTGCACAGATTTAGTGCCTTCAGAATACAGAAAACAAATCACTGCCCTCATTTCTTCCGTGGTACACGCGGAGAACGGAGCACTCATAAAAATGCTATGAAATCACTACGAATAGAATTATTCACTGAACTAGCACGGCTAACGCGCAAGAACAATAATGATACTAAGACATGTCATTGTTGAGTCAGAGTTGTCAGATCCATGTGGCTGAAAAAATTTGCCTTGCCCTCTAATCAATTTATACGCAATGTAAAATTATGTCGTCGGCAATTTTTTGCTTGCAGGAAGTGGCACCTCACCAGCGAGAACACGCAGAATGCAGTGCACCACCTGCGAGAATCGGATACATTTGGTAACTATAGGGTAAACCTATTTCAGTGGTATGAATGCCTTGCTGCCGACGTAGCTTCCATTCCTCTCTAGTTAACTTTGTTGTGGTCGCATCACTGTTACATTTAACTAGTGGGAACAGAAAACGGAACGGTTATAAAAGCAAATCACTTACCACTGAAGTCATAGAATAAACCTTCCGTTATTGCATTTCAGAGGAACAGGTTGTCCGTCGTTTCTCTGCGTTACTCCTGACCCAGTATACAATATTTTATTTGTCAAGTGGGCAATATACTATTTCGATACAGTTGAGTGGGAATTCCACACCAGGACGTAGGCTTGTTAGTCACTGTTGAAATTCCCGCTGCCATGTGGAATGTAGAGGAAACAGCGCCAATTAGCCCGTGACCTGGGTGAGCGTATAATGAAGGGAATAAACACTGCAACCAGTTATCGTTCCTCTACATCACTTTTCACTACATCAACTGTACGATATATTTTGTCGATACCGGTTTCGTAACTGAACTCACATTCACTGGGCGGCGTACGTACATCTATTAAGTAAATTAAATACTGATTCTCAAACAGAGAAAGTGTCCTTCGTACGAAATAATACGAAAAGCTGTACGTATTGTATAACATCGTTGCAACTCAAAAAATACTTTCTTTCATTCCTTACTTCTAATTATCATAGAGATTATCATAGAGACATTACGTATGACATGCATTCCTTGCTCTAATGGGAGGAGGAGGAGATTAGTGTTTAACGTCCCGTCGACAACGAGGTCATTAGAGACGGAGCGCAAGCTCGGGTGAGGGAAGGATGGGGAAGGAAATCGGCCGTGCCCTTTCAAAGGAACCATCCCGGCATTTGCCTGAAGCGATTTAGGGAAATCACGGAAAACCTAAATCAGTATGGCCGGAGACGGGATTGAACCGTCGTCCTCCCGAATGCGAGTCCAGTGTGCTAACCACTGCGCCACCTCGCTCGGTTGCTCTAATGACCTCCTTCATCGACGGTACAGTAAATCTCAAAATATGGGCATATTGTAGTCATATAATAGTTCAAGACGATGATAAGCCACATACTGATGGCACGAACTGTAGGTTCACTAGATCAGGCGCGTTCATTCGCGACCAAACGAGGAGTGTGGATATACTTTTCCCAATACTTTTAAAACGGCGACGTGGAGGTCAAAGAACGATTCAAACTGCAGGAAAATGGTGTTGATAGCCAATGATTTATTGTGCAGAAACTTCATTGCACTGAAAGCCGCTTTTAATTTAATCACTATAAATAGTATCACAAGGGTAAACGCTGGTGATTACTTAAATGAAGCGCTATTGTAACAATGGCTCTGAGCACTATGTGCTTCGTGATGACTGGGTGTTGTGTGACGTCCTTAGGTTAGTTAGGTTTAAGTAGTTCTAAGTTCTAGGGGACTGATGACCTCGGATGTTAAGTCCCATAGTGCTCAGAGCCATTTGAACCATTTTTTGTAATGGAAAAGTGTTTGAAGCTTTTCTCTCGGAACCATTACGATAACTAGTCACACTGATTGATGTAAGGAAGGAAGAAAGGAAGGAAAGAAGAAAAAAGACAAAGAGAAACGTCAAATCATAACTTAGTTAACTTAGTAGATAGTTCTTGCTCCATAATCAGCCTATTCGCAGTTATCTACGAGATATAGTTCTTCGTTAAAAAATGTAACATTGTCAGAACTGTGTCATCATCTTGCAAGAAGATCAGTCTGGTTCAAGTACTGGTAGCTCAGTGTTCACGTTAAGAAGTATAGAAAAGTACACTCATGGGCATCCTCAGAAATTTATCCAGTGTGGGCGTGGGGTGCGGTGGAATGGGTGGGGGCGGGGTGCAGGAGACGGGGGCAAGACTCTAAAATTGCCGTTTTTTATGTACATAAGTTGGTAAGTTTCGAGATTTATCATGCACCAAGAACTAAATTTTGTAAGTGATACAAAAACTCATTATATTGTTTGCCAAGAACTGGTGGTGATTCACTCACTTCTAGAAGTGTATGAGAATTTTGTAATGAATAAAAACTCTCTTCTGCAGTTTCCATGTGGGGTGGGGAGGGGGGTAGTGGATACTCTTGCTCCCCTTGCGAACGTCTGTGTGTTCAGAAAGGTAAGAATGAAGCAGCCTTCAACGTAATGAGTCGTCACTGGAGTCGCTTATATAATGTATTAAAGCTACTGTGTCTCTGGATGTGATACGGAACGATTATATAGATTCAGTTGTAGGTAAAGCAAACTGCAGGTAGGATACTGGGGAATAGTAGCTCGACTAGAAATGAAATAGATCATAAAACACGTGTATGAGCTACATATCCATGTACCCATAAGTATTGTAAAAACAGATGAACGTGTGTATGTCTCTTCTGCATCTTTTCTTAAATCAATGGACCAATTTCAACCAAACTTGGTACACGTATCACTTACTGTCTGAAGATAGTCGCTCTGAGAGTATGAACCACCTACATATCAAAGTGGTGAGGGTCGTGTTGAAAACGATGTTAGCTCCAGACGCACGAATTCCCAGACTTTTTTCATCCATTCTTTCAGAATGAGAGCACTTAGTGACGTGTAACGTACTTTATACATAATTTCAAAAAATTACCAAACTTTTTCTCGGTGACAACCTTCACAAAATGATTAAAGGAAGAAAGTTTATCATTAGTACGTTTTCGCTGTTCATGGAGTAAAACTGAGGCATCAGGCGTGACATTTTACTTTTTTACTTCTTTACTACTAACTGTACTCATGACAAATTTAACAGATAGTATCCACATACGCCGCTGAATGTACCTACAAAGTTATTGTACGAGACAGTTCAGGAGATATGACGCCATAGACACTGAGATGCGTGAAAAACTACCGCATTATGCATGACGTTTAATTTATTACTTCTTTGCTATTAACTCTATTCACAAAACATTCGCCGGCCGGTGTGGCCGAGCGGTTCTAGGTGCTTCAGTCTGGAACCGTGCGACCGCTACGCTCGCAGGTTCGAATCCTGCCTAGGGCATGGATGTGTGTGATGTCCTTAGGTTAGTTAGGTTTAAGTAGTTCTAAGTTCTAGGGGACTGATGACCTCAGATGTTAAGTCCCATAGTGCTCAGAGCCATTTGAACCACAACACATTCCGCAGACATTATCCACAATGCCACTGAATGTATCTACAAAATTATATCATTCTACGGCACATAGTTGAGGAGATATGGCATCATAAGAATTGAGTTGCGTGAAAACGAAACTGTAGAGCTAAGTTTTCTATAGATACCGGTGAAATATGTGTTCAAATAAGTGTGAAGTACGTTAAACGCAAGTTAAACATATGTGGCATGTCTGGATGGAAAACTACACCTAAGCCCCTGAATCGATTTCAAGCAAACTTGGTACACATTCTACTTACATTCTGGAAAGAAATGCTGGAGGGAGGGGGGGGGGGGTAACAACCAGGAACCGCCTATTGCGATGGGGGGTGATGATGTGGAGAGGGGATAGGTGGAGGAAGCGATGGACAAGCAGAGAGGGAGAAGCAAGAGATGGGCAAAGAAAATAGGGGAGGAAGAGATGGACAGAGAGAGGGGGAAGGAAGAGATGGACTGAAAGAGAGGGTGGAGAAGATGGACAGAGAGAGGAGAGGAGGACAGAGAGAAGGGGAGGAAGAACCAGGTATAGAGAATAGGCGGTGTACAGAGAGAGGGAGAACGAAATGAACAGAGAGATGGAGAGGAGGAAGAAGAGGATGTGGATGGAGAGAGGGAAGGAGGAGATGGACTAAGAAGGGGAGAGGGGAGGCAGAGAGGGGGGAAAAGGAGATGGACACCGAAAAGGGAGGAGGAAATGGAGAGAAGGGGAAGGAGCAGATGCACGAAGGAGAGAGGAGCAGCTGGACACAGAAAGTGGTGAGGAGCAGCTGGATGGTGGGGGGGGGGGGGGTGGAGGAGGTGGAGAGAGGGATGGGGGAGAAAGAAATAGACCGGAAGGGAACAGGGAAGAGGAGACAGACAAAGAGAGGGAGAAGGAGGAGAAAGGCGGACTAAGAGAATTGGGATAAACACATACCTGGGTAATGCAAGGTACTCAGCCAGTACTGGCAAAATTCTCCCATATTGTGATTATAGGGGACTTGGAGTGAAATGAAGGACATCAGTGTGAATCGTAACACTTTGACTGTACAGAAAGTTGAAGAGAAATGCTGTAAAATCTAATCTGACAGACAGTGGAAGTGTTCTTATAGCTGATAAAAATAAATAGCCAAAAGTGGCGGAAATCGGTTGGTTTTCGGACCGATATCTACAAGACACTTCAGCTCCCTCCATAATGCTCCCTACTATCTATGATGATGAGGCAAGAAAGACCTCACAGACAGACACTGACCTTTAAACAGAACAGAAAGAAGCAGTAATAGTTCATATAATGAAAAATACTCCTTGCCACTCCTTGCAGGACGTAATGGCAGTAAGTATAGAACGCCGATGTCATTAGAGACAGGTGAATAGTTCCGTTAAACTAGGATGTGATAGCGAATTGGTCATCGCATTGTTCAAGAAAACATCCTATCATTCTTCGAAATTGATTTAGGGGAACGACACAAATGTTGCTTTCGAAAGCATGCCATGACGCAGTGAAAGACTGTAAGAACCACAAAAAAATGGTTCAAATGGCTCTGAGCACTAAGGGACTTAACTTCTGAGGTCATCAGTCCCCTAAAACTTAGACCTACTTAAACCTAACTAACCTAAGGGCATAACACACATCCATGCCCGAGGCAGGATTCGAAACTGCGACCGTAGCGGTCGCGCGGTTCCTGACAGTAGCGCCTAGAACCGCTCGGCCACCCCGGCCGGCTGTAAGAAGCATAGATCATCCCTGTTTCCCAGAAGGGTCGTCAGACAGAGGTATGTAACTGTAGGCCTATATCGATTAATTCAATCTGCTGTTCAGTTATGTGAACGTATTTTATGGCCACACATTATGACCTTTTTGGAGAATAATTCAACCAATGTCGGATGGGTAAAAAATTTTAGTGGCTGGGGAGAAAGCAGAAAAAGGAGTCCCACAGGTTTCAGTTTTGTGGCCATGCCTATTAATCATACACGTGTGTGACCTTCCATATAATATTCAATAAGGATAGTCGGCACTTTTCGCAGATGGTACTAGTGTTATAATAAATCGCTTTAGAGAGAAAAAAACACAGAAGAAATGGTAAATCATATTTTCGAAAGAGTTGTAAAAATGGTTTCTGAAAATGGACTCTTCCTAAATTAAAAAATAACTCACACACTTTATTCATTTCTGTAAACAGAGTCATACCAACAATTGATGTAGCGCATGAGCAGAACTCCAAGTGTTTGGGTGTGCATACTGACATGAACTTGAACTGAGCTTCTCAAACAATTAAGTTCAGCTGCTTCTGCTCTTTGTATAACTGCTAATCTTGGAAACAAACGAATCAGACTCCCGACATATTTTGCGTATTTTCATTCAGTAAAGTTTTTTGGGGTAATTTTCTGCGGTACGTACCACTTAGAAGTATGTGCTGATTGCACAAAAGCGAGCAGAAAGAATAATATGTGGTGTTCATCCACAACGATATGTACTAGTGGGTACTTCTTCAAGGAGCAGGACATTTTAACTGCACCGTCATAATACAGATATTCGATAGTAAATTCGTCATAAATAATCCACCACAATTTGAGAAGAACAGTGATGTCCATACCTACAGCACTAGAGGGAGAAATGAACTGAACCCATTATTAAAGCTGTCAGTGGCTGGGACAGGAGTCCACTACGCAACAACAAAAACCTTTGATCATTTGCCCAATAACATAATATGTCTGACTTTAAACTCATTTCTTCTGGACAATTCCTATTCCATTGTCAAATTCCTACATAAAAACTGGTAGCCAGAAAAACATTTTTTAAATTGTAGCTGCTTGAATAAGACTAAAATAATAACGTGTTTATTACTGTTATTAATGTTAACACTAATCATATATACATATCATGTAAACTGACACGTCCCACATCATTTCGATAAAACACTCGTTCAAATGATCTATGGAACATATAACTTACTACCTAACGGGAATCTATTCTATAAAAATCAGAATGGATTCTACTAACCGAGGTCTTGTGGAACTGTGCTCCCTCTCCCCGTCTGTAAGATGCGCCATAGACGAACGTTCTCGTATTGCTGGGATTGTTTTCCGGAAGACATTCAGTACCGTTCCGCACTGGCGTTACGTGAAGAAAATACGAGCTTACCGAGTATCGGACCTGATTTGTGACTAAATTGATGGCTTCTTAGCAGGGAGAACTCAGTACTTTACACGTAATAGGATGAAATCAACAGATGTAAAATTATTTCAGAAGTACCTCCCGGGAGTAAAATATGATCATTACTGTCTACAGTATATGTAAATGATGTAGTGGATAATACTGGAGGAGGAAGACTGCATCGCCACAAGAATGTGGCGAATGCAGGGAGACCTGCAGAGGCTCCATTATTGGTGCTGGTGTTCGTAGTTGAGACTGATCGAAAAATAACGTATTTCGCATAAATAGGCGAAGAGATCCATTGGCGTTCGATTACACCTTCGGCGGTAAATCACTGGGAAGAGTGACACCGTAAAATACCTAAGAGTAACCATCCAGGATGAAGTCAAGTAGGCCGGGCGGTGTGGCCGAGCGGTTCTAGGCGCTACAGTCTGGAACCGCGCGACCGCTATGGTTGTAGGCCGGCCGGAGTGGCCGAGCGGTTCTAGGCGCTACAGTCTGGAACCGCGCAACCGCTACGGTCGCAGGTTCGAATCCTGCCTCGGGCATGAATGTGTGTGATGTCCTTAGGTTAGTTAGGTTTAAGTAGTTCTAACTTCTAGGGGACTGATGACCTCAGAAGTTAAGTCCCATATTGCTGAACCATTTGAAGTGAAGTAGAATGATTATGTAAATTTGGTTGTAAGAACAGCAGATGCCAAGATGAGATTCATTGGAAGAACGTTAACGAAATGTAACGCATCCACGAAAGAACTGGGCGTACAAAACACTCGAGCAAAGCATTCTGAAGTAATGTCCGCTGGTGTGAAACACTTATGAGATCCAATGAGCAGAAGAGATACAAAAGATCCAACGAAGAGCAGCGCTTTTGATCCTGGGATCGTTTGGTAAGCAGGAGAGCGTTCTTTATCTACAACTACGTTCGTCATCCGCAAACAGCTATACAGTGTACAGTGGAAGGTGTTTTGTACCACTGCTAAGCGTTCACTTTCCTCTTCCAATCTCAAATGGAACGAGGAAAAAACGACTACCTAAATGCTTACGCAGGCGCACTCATTTCTCTTATTTTGTCTTCGCCCTACTTACGCGAGATGAACGATGGTGGCAGTAGAATCGTTCTATAGTCTGTCGCACATACTGTTCTCTAAACGTCCTTAGTACTGCTTCGCGAAAAAAACATCTTTCCTACATCGAGGGATACCCATTTTGGTTCACGGAGCATTTCCTTAATAATGGCGAGTTGGGCTAGCCTGCCGGTAACAAATCTCGCAGCACGTCCTTGAAATTATTGCTGTTAGCGCAATCCATGGAGACACTCGGTGCGGTGGCTGATGGTACCAACCGTAGGAAAATGCCTTTACGGTCGCTCCCATCAGTCACGGCGCCGAGTGTTAGTTTGGATTACGCAAGTAATACATTGTCCAGTCACATTTACGTGATCACTGCCTATGTTTGACTCAACGTTCAATAACAACTAACAGACGACAGGTGGCAGCTCTAGCAGTGGTGTGTCGGGAGGATGCAGGAACAATACAGTCGTTGTCGTAATGCGGAAACAGGGCGATTTATTGACGTCCAAAAAAACACGAGCATTGGCTTTCGGGCCACGGATGGGAGGATTTCCGAAACGGCTAAGTTTGTAAACAGTACATCGGCGACAAAGGCTGGAATTTGCACGCCAGTACCGCAACATGACTCGTGGCCTTTTCAGATGAATCACGTTTTATGCTTCGTCACACAGATGTCCATTGGCGCGTACAGAGCGAAACGTCTGAAAGCAGGGTCAGGCCGGAGGAGGGAGCGTTATGATATGGGGAACGTTTTCGTGGCATTTCCTGAGTGATCCCGTCATTTTGGAAAGCACAGTGGATCAACAAATGCATGCATTTATTCTTCGGGACTACGTTCACCCCCTACGTGCAACTTATTACTCCTCAGCACGATGGCATCTACCAGCATGACAATGCAACGTGTCACACAGCTCACGGTGTACGTGCGTGTTTAGAATAGCACCAGGATGAGCTAACCGTAGTGCCCTGGTCACCAAAGTCCCCGGATTTAAACCCAGTCGAGAATCTGTGGGACCACCTCGATCGAGCCGATCGCACCATGGTTCTTCAACCGTGAAACCTATCGCAGCTGGTGACGGCACAGGAGTCAGCATGGCTCCTAATTCCTGTCGGGCCTTCTAGAGCCTCATTGACTTTGTTCCTGCACCGCTTTCAGAGGTCCGGGTTTCAAAAGGCGGTTACTCATGCTTTTGATAGATGGGCACACTAACGTGATTCGATAGTGTATGTGTCTTCTCTTAATCCGACTTACTGGAGATCCCAAACATTCGAGCAGCACTCAAGAATCGGTTGGACAATGTCCTGTAAGGGGTCTCCTTTACAGATGAGTTGCACTGTGCTAGATTTCTCCCAGTAAACTAAATCTGAGCCGCGTGGGATTAGCCGAACGGTCTGAGGCGCTGCAGTCACGGACTGTGCGGCTGGTCCCGGCGGAGGTTCGAGTCCTCCCTCGGGCATGGGTGTGTGTGTTTGTCCGTAGGATAATTTAGGTTAAGTAGTGTGTAAGCTTTGGGACTGATGACCCTAGCAGTTAAGTACCATAAGATTTCACACACATTTGAACATTTTTTTTAACTAAATCTGACCATTCACCTTTCCCACAGTTGACCTTAAGTGCTCCTTCCATTCCAAGACGCTATGCAACATCACGCCTACCAAGCGAATGGGTGGAGGGAGGGGGCAGGGGAGCGGGAGATGATAGCGTTGCCAGAGATACGCTCCGGCACACACAGTAGGGTGAGTTGCAGAGTACGATGTAAAATTTGTGCTGCTGAGGAGAAAGGAACTAACTGGAGGAACTGCACAGGAGATCTCGCAGATTTAGATTCGGTTCGTTACGAAGAGCCGCAAGCGTGCTGCGAAGCAAGGACGGAGCGCAGTAAGTTGCGACGTGAGGCGCCAGCTGGTGCAGGGCTGGCGCGCAGGTGATGCTGCTGACCCGGCTTACCTCCGCGCGCTGCAGACAGCCCTTCGCCGCGCTCCGAACCGCCAGCCGATCGCCGTTCAACTGTCTGCGACGTCTCCGTCGCCGCCGCTGCCGCTGCCGCCTTGGCGAGCCGCGCCAGCCCCCGGCCGCTAGTCTACCCCGGTTTCGATTACCGATGCCTGCCAGCACTCAGTACCCCGACGCTCTTCCCGTACATTCCATAGAGCCCAGCTGAGGGCAGACTCGAGCCGAGAGGTGCTTCATTATTTCTGGTCCCGCGGTTTTCCGAGTTCCCGAATCCTGTATGCCTCTTCCCTCTGCCAGTACCTGCTCCACATAGAGCAAGCACGGACAGCCTTTGGTGATGAGCGAACCTGATTCACATACTCACTTAAGCTCGCGGACCTCTTCGTCACGTGACGCATAAAGTCAAAACTATAACGTCCGTGACGTTAACGTTTATGAACAGATGCACCAATACAATGGCACCCCATTCCCTATACGCGACGCCAACAAATTATACCACTAAACACGAAATTTTGAGAGTTACTTCATTTTATGTTCACCCAATTTTTACTTTTATTTACGCATCGCGAATATTTTTAACAATAACTGCCTTAGAAACTTCCAATAAAAAATTCTGCAATGCCGTTGGTAATCCTAAAATGTCTTCATGGAGAAATAAACGCCTATAAAAGCAACTGGTGTAGCTAATTCATTATAATTCTGCATTTGCAGTTACAAATGTTAATACGAGAAAGAAAAGAAAAACAAAATAGTACTAACTGCTTGTCGACTGGGATTGCGTATCCCATTGCCCTAACTTCGCGATTTTCGGCCACAGACACGTCAGACAAGTGTTTGAAATTGATTGTGTAAATATGTTCGTACACATCAGTATTAGCAATCACTTTTTACACGTTTGTCCAAAAATTCTTTTGATGACTGATCGCTTAGGTTCAAATTCAAATGGCTCTGAGCACTATGGGACTTAACATCTGAGGTCATCAGTCCCCTAGAACTCAGAACTACCTAAACCTAACTAACCTAAGGACATCACACACATCCATGCCCGAGGCAGGATTCGAACCTGCGAACGTAGCGGTCGCGCGGTTCCAGACTGAAGCGCCTACAACCGCACGGTCACCTCACCCGGCCCTTCGTACTTTGTCCAGAAACTGATGATAGGTTTCTTCTGGGGTTTCCAGATTTTGTGGCTGCTGCGTGTATATGCTGCCGTCTTTTCAATAACTGGTTTACGTCTTGACGGAGTCGGGGACAAAATTTGTCACTAATAACTTGGAGACAAACGAAAACTGTTGGTAGCAGTTTTACGGAAGTTCAATTAAGGTGACTGAATCTATTTTTAATAAGGTTTGAAATCTTTACTTCTTTTGCATTTATTCCATTGTATGAAATTTCTCATGTTAATAAGAAATGAGAAGGAGCGATCTGTTTAACTTGGTAAGAAAACTTTCTACAGTCAAGATCGCATAAATACTTATTTATTTTCGACAAACGGTTGCTCCAAACATTTTTGTTACAGAACGTGTTCATTGTCAGTTGGAAACTCAAGCCAAGTTATCATATTAGTAGATAAAATGTAGCACATTATGCAAAGGTTTGTCAAAACTAAAATGTTCACAATCAAAAAGCACCTTGTGCACATTGCCATGTCCGTATATTTAGCGCTCACAGATGATGATTAAGTCTTAAGAAACATAATATACAGTGAAATGTACAATAGTACATCTGTTTACGTACGCTTGACGTGTTCCACTCATTGAGGAGCCACCTTAGACGGCGCGAATCGTACAATTTCTGGCTGATGCGGAACACGCCTTGAGGACTATCAGTCAAGAAAGAAAGTAACATCTGGATGTATTGTTTCCGAAACTTGACACTTCATAACGGAAGCGACCACCTCAAGCAGCAATATAAAACTCAGATCAATGCTTCATGTATTTAATGAATAATCAAATTAACGAATGCTATAGTCTATTTCTTTCATCAATATTAGCGAAATAAACTTGGTTTTCCGAAACCTGTTTACTGCAAAATACAAAATGTTTTCCTTCTTTGATTCATCCAGACTGAATGTTTTATCTTCCACGGGCATCTGTTTACAGATTTCGGACGAATAAATTGTATGTTCCACATTGTCACCATCTATAATTTATTTTCGGAAGAATACATTGTACGTTCTACATTGTCGTCGTCTATAGTTTTAAACTAGAGCATATCCGTTTGCTTCGTAGTTGCTTGTATGATACATATCTTTAAAGTGTTAGCTTACACTGTGCTATTTTCTAGGGACGTGATCGGATCTACAGCATTTGATACACAAGATGGCACTAAAATGGTATTTGGGCCGGATGTTTTAGATTGTTCTGGTAAATGCAATGTTTCATTTTAATTTTTTGTACATATGTCTGCGCGCTAGTTGAGTGTTCTTCTTGTCTCTATTATCAGTACTGAAAAGTGGATCGCGTGGTATCTGTGTCCATCTAGTACAGGGTACACTTGGAGTGGAGAAGAGGCTAGCTAAGCATCGGACGAGAGCATCTAGCATGCACTGCAAGTATTGTTCGGCTGCACGTGCTCTGTATGACTGAGCATTATCCTCAAGAGGGACTGTGTTCCCTTCGGGCTCTTAAGCGGATGGTTTGACATAGCAGTCCAAGACACTGTCCCTATATTTTCTGAACTGCCAGGGATCTCTGCCACACATCTGTTCCTCCAAAACAGTGTCATCCCAAATAAGCATGCTTACAGTTCCCTTTGAGTGTTATTGTATCATGTGACTATCTTCATTCGCTTCAGAGTGAGCAAGAACCGCCGCCTACCGAAATAGCTGCAGGCGAATGAGAGGATGGTTTCCTCAATAAAGCCACGCCAGATGCCTTCATATATTCTTCGTTACCTGATTTAGCTCTGCATCTGATTCTTTTGGCTACATCAGATTTCCTTCTTTCCTTCATCATTTACCTAACAACAGGCTATCCGATCAAGCATAAGGAGCCGTTCATCCCAAATAATTCCCCACACTGCATAGACTCTTTCTTGAACTACTCTTGAATGCTCATCCTGATATGAACAACACTGGGGTTTCTTCCGGAAAGTAACTTTTGCTGAGGAGTGAAGTGTGCACAACAAGGAAACGTCCTTTCAGGATGCAGTTGTTTCCCGATCGTAATGCGCAGTCATCTTTGTAGGCAGGCTGATGCTTCCGGGAGTGCTGGGATGGCACAGTTGGTAGAGAGATGTCCGCGAAAAACCGAGTTCCGGATTCAGAATGGTATGTCATGTAATTGAAAATTCTCAGCAGTATTCACTGGATTATGATTTCCTTATCTAAAAAAACTTGCTTTGAGCGTTATAATTTGTTACAAATGCACTTAACCATTTGCTTGTTTTACTCACGCTACTGCAAGTACTTTGTTTTTACATTACGACTGGTTCAATAACAGTGTAAAAACTATCGAGTATCCAACCATGTAATGAAGGAGCTGCAGTGCAACCTTAAATTACTGACATAAAGTTCACTGGACGCTATTAGAAATCGTAGTACTTACATTATGGTAAACCTTTAAGTACAGACATCACAATCTTTGAAGCCGCAAACGCTCCGATAAACAGGACCCGTACAAAAACTGTATCGTGGTGATTACGCTGCTAGGTGTCAGAGAGGTGAACGGTGAAGGATGTGTCACTTGAGACGCGCCACGTGTGATGCAGCAACCATGGAACACTAACTCGCCTTTGCGAATGGAGGTTGTTGTTACCTTTCCGTTTTGTATCAAGGATGAATACCGATCGTGGGACGAATTTGTATAGAAAACCTACAAAACGAACTTATCATTCTTCGGCAAAATTGCTTGCCGGATATTTATACAACGGGAGAAGGCACTGCGCATGTCGCTGCACGTACGAGTAACGCGTACAGCTACTACCTACTACGATTTTGGCGTGTTCAACGTAGTGACTAGTAGAACTGTTACGAGAGATGCTGCACTACCCCCCTTCCTCTAGCTTTCTTTTATGTCATCACCGCTGTTCGAAAGTCTGCGTTCACCCCAGACATCTGCCTCATTCTGGGATCGTTATACATGTACCGGGTGGTTATAGGTAAGCTTTCCCTATTTAACACGTTGTAGCACGGAAACTAATTACCGTACCAGTACCAAACTTGGTATCGTTAATGTCAAGGACACGGAGAAGAGAAATAATGCAGAATCAGATCAATTGAAACACTTTTAGTGTCCTGCTACGGTACATATAACATTACGTACCGGTACCATCACCGCTAGAAAAGGGGCTCAACATGGCGCCCATCAGTGTCCAGAAGAGCCTGAAAGCGCAGGATTGCATTCTGCACAGCAGAACGAAGCACGTCCGTAGGCCGGACGAGGTGGCCGAGTGGTTCTAGGCGTTACAGTCTGGAACCGTGCGACTGCTACGGTCGCAGGCTCGAATCCTGCCTCGGGCATGGCTGTGTGTGATGTCCTTAGGTTAGTTAGGTTTAAGTAGTTCTAGGGGACTGATGACCTCAGAAGTTAAGTCCCATAGTGCTCAGAACCATCTGAATCATTTCCGTAGGTATGCTGGCTACCTCTCTTGATGTGCTGCGCTTCAGATCAACACATATGTGTCCTTCAGGTAGCCCCACAACCAGAAATCCCAGGGAGTGAGATCAGGTGATGGTGCCGGCCAGGGATTTTCTCTGCCTCGTGATGGCTGGGTGTTGTGTGCTGTCCTTAGGTTAGTTAGGTTTAAGTAGTTCTAAGTTCTAGGGGACTGATGACCATAGATGTTAAGTCCCATAGTGCTCAGAGCCATTTTTTTTGGTGCCGGCCAAGCATTTGGAAACAATCCGTTTACAATTCGATCGTTTCCAAATGTGTTTCGGACACGCAGGCGAACTTAATGAGCGACGTGCGGTGGGGCTCCATCTTTCATGAAAACTGTTGAGTTCAATGCGTCTCTCTCCTGCAGGGCGGGTACAACATGCTGGCGAAGGATATCGCAGTAACGCTGGCCACTCACATTGCACGTCTTTGGTCCTTGAGCGCCAACCTGTTCAAAAAAGAATGAGCCAATAATGAACGTAGCCGTGAAGCCACACCACACAGTGACACGTTCACCATACAGAGGAACGTCATGCGCGGTGGATGGAGGTGAAGATCCCCACACTCGACAATTCTATGTGTTCACCTCATCCGTCAGAGAAAAATGAGCTTCATCTGTCCATAGGGTGATCCACGGCCAGCCCTCGTCAACTTCAGCCCTTGCGAGAAAGTGCAGAGCGAAGTCAACACGTCGTTGTGCGTCCTGTGGTGCAAGCTGGTGTACGACATGGACCTTGTACGGATACCATTTGAGAATGGTTCGAAGCACCTCCCGTACAGTGGACCACAGGATCTTCAACTGCCGGACACAGCACGCGCACTGACTGACGATAGGGAATCGGGCCTAGCGTTGTCTGCCATAGCGACAGCGATTTCATCAACCACGTGTGGTACAAGCGGTCTTCGGTTTCTTCTCGGAGCGACGCCCAGTTCCCCAATTAATCCGAACTTCATCGTGGTCCGCACAGCACGTGGAGGAAGAGGACCCTTCCGTAATCCTTTCAGCCGGCGATACTCTCGAAGTGCAGTTGCAGCAATACTGTTGTTTTGAAAATACAGCTTCACCAATAATGCCCTGCCCCTTTTGTAAAAGCTCATGTTGACACGTCAACAAATGCGCTGCGACTGGTCAGGTGCGTGAGACTATGCGTCACGATGACTGATCACAGCACCTGGTGGCCGTAGTTTTAAATGGACGGTGGCGCTGTGACGCATGGAAATCATGCACCCCATACTCTGGACATGAATGCTAGCAAGTTTGGATCTCGTTTCCGAGTTGTAACGTGTTAAATAGGGAAAGTTTAATTATAACTATCCGGTACATCAACCTTGAATTTAGGCTTTACATTCTGGATTCTTTACATGTATGCATCAACCTATAAAATACGCTGTAAATAGAAAACAACGCAAAAAAACTAGAGCCAAGGCAACTATTGTAATATATCTTTTACATTCATCGAATTGCTCCTTAAATTTTGGATTCGTTACACGTATGCATCAATCTAGAAAAAACGCTATAAATAGAAAAAAGGAAAAACAGTTAGAGCCGGGGCAATTATTATGATTTATCTTTTAGCTTTATCGGATTGCTCCTTAAATTTGAAACATGATGAAATTATCGATGCATTTCAAACCGCTGTCTTAGCGTATTGATGTCTGCCGTTTTACAAGGCAATGTGTGTTTGGGGTTATTGCGTAAATAGGCCTCAGAATATGACACTGTAGACCAGCGCGGTAAAGATGGCAAATGAAACTAGAGAACATGAGAGGACGAAATGTTCCACACAGCCATGAAAAGGCCGCGTGCTTTTTGCAGACTGTGTGTGAAGTGAAGCCTCTTCCATTAAAGAACCGATCGGTAACGGTAGCAACTGTTTGTGAAAATTCCAACAGCGTGACCGACGTATAGAAATTTATGAAGCTTACATGATATTCTAATCATCGTCTGACATGCACTAAACTGTGATAAAGGAAGGCAATGAGTAATCTTTCTATAGCTACTGCGCCAAAAAGCTTGAAACTATGGTTACTATGAAAAATGACCAACACATCTGCAGAGCCGTTCAACACATTCGTATCCCAGCAGGAAGATCCTGAACTACACGTTGAAACCAATTTTAAGGGCTGCCTCTGTTTAAACACACATCGCATTATCCCTGGTCAGTCCTTTAGTCCCATTAACACGTCTGGATTCCCTTTAGCGGGCGGCTCACAAGTGACGCTCACACATCAACCTTAATGGGTGAACTTTGGCCTTGAACAGCAGCATTCTTCAGGGACACGTTAAGACACTGTTTGACTCGACTCCGACAAATACTAGGAATATGTGATATCGCTTTACACCTTTCGTATGTATCGGCTTAGGTTGCACTGGACAACAAAAATTAGTCATTCCTACTGGTAATAGCGTACTGTGACGTTTTATACGATCTTTAGTGTACGTCGTCTTTGTAGGTAATTATCATAAAGTGCTGAAGAAAGTCTTTCTCTTGGTTTTTCCACGCATGACAGTCTTCAGCTATTCGTATCCATACATAGCTCCTGCATTTTTCGTAATGTCGTCCACCCATCTACAAATACCTCGTCATTTCACTGTTTCCTTTTGCTTGCAATCACTGGGCATTCAGTATCCTGGCTTTATGTCCTGATCAGCTACATTTTGATTACAGTCGTACGCGAAGAGACCATGGTTTTGATTTATTTTGTTTGTGAAAATAAGAAGAGCATGTTGAAAACCAATGCCTCCGAATTTTTTATGTACAAACTTAAAAGTTGTTTAACTAAAATAAACCTCGTTAACATTCTATTACATCTTTGTTCTTCACGTCTGCATATCTGCAGCCGCATTGTAGCGTTTATTATGGTGGTGTGTAGCGTAAATATGTGGATGCTCGGGAAACAGCGTGCTGTAATCGAGTTTCGAATTCGAGAAATTCGTTTCCACGGCAATACAGAGCTACATAATACACGAGCGCTGCGACATCTGCAACAGTCCGACACCTCGCCTGTCATCGATCATCCTCCATATAGTCACGACTTGGCCCATCAGATTCTTATCTGTTTCCGAAACGTGAAGGACGCCTTTGATAGTGACAAATGTTTTACAGTGACGGAATAAACAAACTGGCTTCTCTTTGGAAGAAATTTGTTCGTCGCCAGGCTGTCTATATTGAGAAATAAACATGTAGACATGAGAATAAAGATGTATAACGTTAATAATGTTTGTTTCATTTAAAAAACCTTCACAGTTTTAGATAAAAAATTCGGAGGCATTAACTTTCAGCAAGCCCTCTTACCTCGTCTCACTGTCGTAAGACGAACTGACGGTAAAATTTTCGTTCCACACACGTTGAAACCTCTTAATACACTATGTACTTTACCAAAAACACTCCAGTTAATTTATATTGCCGTCTTCAGTTGCCACGAATACAAAAACTCATCCACTGATTCTATGACTTCATTATTAATTTGTGCTATTTTCTTTTCAATAGGTTTGCTGACGATAGTGTAATTCTGTGGGAGGTGGCAACTGGCTTGAAAGATCAGTTGAGCGGAATAGATAGCGTCTCGAACTTTTGAAGAGAGCTTATAAAATGAAATTCAAGAAAATTAAAACTAGAATAATGGATTGTAGTCGACTTAAATCAGGCGATGCTGATGGAACTGGGTAAGTTGATGAGACACAAAAAGTAGTCGATGAGTTTTGTTACTTGGGCATCAAAATAATCGATGATGAGGATCATAAATGCAGACTGGCAGTAGCAAGAACCACTTTTGAAAAAGGGACAATAATTTAACATCGCACAAAACTTCAAATGTCAGGAAGACTCATGCAATCGTATTTCCATGGAGTGTAGCTTTCTTCGTAATTGAAACGTGAACATGGTGTCCAGTTGAAAACTGTGCATTGTTGTTTAACTCCTGAGAGTAATATGGATTCAGAATAAAGAAAGCTTAATTTATGTTAGTCTATATGTTGCACTAGTATATGTATTTATTTTCATCATATTTACTTATTTTATAAGTAATTTTTCTCAATAGGGATTATGGCGCTTTTAGAAGCGTTGCTTAGAAAAGAGGCAACATGGAAATACAATTACGGTGTACCTGATAATGGGACGATCGTACTGTCGAATTATGGCATCTGCAATAACAGAAATACACTCAGAGTCACTTTAAAATCGGCGGCCTTTCTGTCAGGTGAGACCTTTTCTTTACCCTAGGCAGATATTTTAGTATGCACCTATATTTTATAATAAAAATATGTGTGGGAGCTTCCTTATTTGTACCTTTACTTTCAGCGCAGAACAGATACACAAGTGGTAAAAAGCAGTATAAATAAATAATATCACACATAAATTTTTTCTAGGTCCGTTCATATACTAGACTTTGCTACACAGTTCAGAAGAGGAAAAACAGAAGCGTTGAAATGTGGTGCTATAGGAGACTTCTGAAGACAGGATTGGTAGAAGGAACACTGAACCGAAACGGAGAAAAAAAAAACCTGACTGGAAAAGGTAGTCGGTTGATTCCACAGATTCTAAGGCATCAAGGAATCGTTAATTTGGTAATGGATGAAAATGCGAGGGTAAAAACAGCAGAGGGGAATCAAGGCTCGAATACAGCAGGCAGGTCCAAAGGAATGTAGGTTGCAGTTGTTATTCACGGATGAAGAGGCTTGGACAGGACAGAGTAGCCTTGAGAGATATATGAAACCCGTCTCCGGACTGAAGACCACAAAGGCGACAGGTTGGTTATGCATTACTTCATTCTTATTTTATTTGATTTTCAGGTTCCTTTCTAAGCTTTCTTTACTAATCAAATGTAACTATATAATTCCAGAGACCTTTTCGAGTCTCAAACAGCTGTGCTCTATACATAGAAACTCAAGCGACATATGAAAATTTGTACCATGGCCGGGTTTCGAATCTGTGTCTCCAGCTCCCTAGGCAGATGCGCCACACTGGCACAGTGGCTTTGCACAACTACAGGAACTACCCTACCTCTGTTCGAATCCTGGTCTAGGTATAAATTTTCGTTCGTTGCTTCAGTCTACTACGGTCTCCTGCCATTAGCGGTCTATTGTTATGCCAAGGTATTTGGGGGTGAAATTGTGTTTGACTCTTTGTTCACCGAATGTGAACTTCTGTGAACAAAGAGTCAAACACAACTTCAACCCCGAATACCTTGGCATAACACTAGACCGCTCCCTGACTTAAAATAGAAAACGTAAGCCAAATGCTAAAGAGTCGCAACAACATCCTGAGAAAATTGGCTGGCTCGACTTTGGGAACTCAAGCATCCACCTTACCTACTGCCGCAATAGCCCTGGTATATCGTGTCGCCGAATATTGCTCTGCTGTCTGGTATTCGAGCACTCTTACTAAGAAAATCGACGTCCAGTTGAACGAGTGTTTGAGGATAATAACGGGTACTATTACATCCACCCCAGTCCCTTGGCTGCGTACTCTAAGCAATATCCCACCTCCACAATTGAGAAGGCAAGAAGCAGCAGCAAGAGATTGGTCAAAAATTCATGACTCAGATTACCCACACAATCTACCAATCCATCATGTTTTGAACGAAATACCATCGACCCGATTGAAGTCACGGAAGCCTATAGGGGTTAATACACAAGAACATCAACCTGACATCAAGGAGCAATGGCGGCACATTTGGAATGATTCTGGAATTAATAAACGAGGTATCCAAGATGCTACTCTGGAATTACCGGGCTTTGACCTGAAGAGATGTACCTGGACTAAATTAAACCGCATCAGAACGGGCCATGCAAGATGCAATGCATATAAGTACAACTGGGGTCTATGCGACTCGCCAGCCTGTGACTGTGGAGCACCATAACAGAACGTCCGCCATATTATTGAGGAATGCCCCTTAAGAAGATACGCCGGACCTGTCTCTGAGGTTATATATGTGAAACTCTCTGCTTTGGATTGGCTGTGCAATCTAGATATTGAGCTTTAAATATATGAATGAGTTTCTAGTCAGGCTTGCCAAGCTTTTAACGTGTAGTTATTTGGTCTTGAGTGTTTGTACTTTATCCTTTTGTGCTGTTGCTTGTTTTTTTACACATGTACTATTTACACACTGTTTTGTTTTATACACTTCGCTTACATATGTTGTACTTATATAAAATATTGTCGCTGTATTGCCATACGCAAAATAAAATAAGCTACGGTTTCCTGCCATTAGGGTATAGGGGGAATACCAAGTGGGTTTTGGTTGGGTTGTTTGGGGGAAGAGACCAAACAGCGAGGTCATCGGTCTCATCAGATTAGGGAAGGAAGTCGGCCGTGCCCTTTCAGAGGAACCATCCCAGCATTTGCCTGAAGTGATTTAGGGAAATCACGGAAAACCCAAATCAGGATGGCCGGACGCGGGATTGAACCGTCGTCCTCCCGAATGCGAGTCCAGATACCAAGTGGGCCAAGGCGTGAATGGGAATTTGGATTGAGGAGGGACAGTGCTAGGGTAGTTCCTGTAGTTGTTTAAGGCTTGAAAATGTCTCTGGAACCATGTAGTTTCATTTGATTAAAGCCCCTATCCATGGGTTTCAGGCAGGATCAACTGTGCCGTTCGTTGCTGAGGTGCTACTGCAATATAATTGGAGAGCCTCTGGAATGCTGTTCCAATTTAGGGGGGGGGGGGGCTTGAATGGGAACCTGGATAGAGCAGGGATGCTTGCTGGGGTAGTCCACGCACTGTGCCAGGATGGCGCAGTGGTCAGCGCATCTGCCTAGCCAGCACGAGACCTGGACTCGAATCCTGGCCTGGAAAAATTTTTCATTCGTCGCTTCATTCTGCTTATATACATCACAGTTGCTTTACTAAGCTGTTTCACTCACTGTTGAAGTTTACCTGTGCTTAGGGAGAGCAGTACAACGTCATGAGTAACACAAAGGTCATTCCAATTTGTTCTACTGAACCCGCATTCTTCCCATTTTTGTCTGTTTAGTGATACATAAACCTTGTCTAGGGATGCCAATAATATTTTTGGTGATACAGAATCGCCTTGCCTAAACTCCTCTTTCAACTGTGAATTTACCGTTACCTTGATGAAATCTAAATAGAAACTTTAGCACTGACATATGTATTCTTGGTTATCGTTAACACAGATTGAATCAGGGATCCGTTTCTCAAGGATTGTTAGTACAGATGTTGTTGAAACTGAGACAAGAGCTTTTCCAAAATCTTTCGTACTCATTGTTCCTTCCTGTAATTCCCTTCAAGACTCGCTAATTTTCCAGTGCTCTAAATTCTGCTTGCACATTTATCTGCTTAAAATCCAAAGTTTTTTATGCTGCTGGAGATAATTTTAGTGAATATCTAGTACATTTCGAAGAGGGGCAGATACTATTTTATGTATTGTCTACATACTTTTTTCGGAATTAGAACAATGACAGCATTGTTCCAGTTCTTGGGAAGTGTCTGCAGTAGCATGCCGTGTTGTCCGATACCCTGTGAATAAATACATCTCTTTCTCGAGAAGCTGAAGTGTTTCACTTCAATTATTTTGCTAGTGAAAAGATTAATCACCAGTAAGAGCTAGTAGGAAGCGGTTCAGTTCAAATATCGTCCCTTATTAAGGTTGGAACCGTTTCATGACATTTCTGGTACAGCAGTATTCGTAACCATAATTATCTTCTATTAAAACATGGTGTCCAGTTGAAAATTGTACATCGTTCTTTAAGTCTGGAAGTTCGTATGTATTCAGAATAAAGAAAGCATAATTTACTTAATTTACATGTTGCAAGAGTTTGTGTATTTTTTCAACATATTTATTTGTTTAAATGTAATTTTTCTCAATAGGGATTAAGGCGCTTTCAGAAGCGTTGCCTAGAAAAGAGGCAACATGGAAGTACAATTACGATATACCTTATCATGGAATGCTGTTCTATCAGCTCATGGCACCTGTAGTAATAGAAGTACACTCAGAGCCTCTTTAAAATCGGTGACTTTTCTGTCAAGTGAGACCTTTTCTTTACCTTGATATTCTCGTAACAGATCTAGCAGATATTTTGGTACGAAGTTACGTTTTATAATAAAAATATACGTGGGAACTTCAATATTTGTACCTTTACTTTCAGCTCTGGACAGACATACAAGTGTTAAAAAGCGAAATACATAAATAATATTAGCCGTCAATTTTCCAGGTCTGTGCATACACTAGAGGCTTTGGGATACATCAGTGTGCAGCATACCTCCACAAAGCCAGTGTTAACGATTCCAGTTCTGAAAAATATCCGAAGCAGTTGATGCTGTTAGTATGGAGACGCAAGTTGATATGGAGAGGAATGTCATTTGGATTGCCTCCTCGAGAAGCGCGCAAGCAACTCTGAATGCATTAGCGCGAGGAACGAGCAGAGGTAAGTACCTGTCGTGACCAAATCTTTTTCATAAATTACTTACGCGATCAGCTATTTCACTGTTTAGTGGAATTAAAATGTTTCTTCAAAACAGAGCCATGAAACGCAGTCTTTACCTTAATATGACAGACGGTGGCAAGACAATAATCGTCTGGCAACTACATCCTAGCCTACCAAGGAAGGAAGCTATTGCGGAACCGCGTTGACGCGGCCTTTTAAACATCAAAAACTGCGTTTCAGCAGAGGTAAAATATTTTTATCTTAAATTTCTGAGGTTCCACAGAGTTCACGATGACCATAGGAATACAATACTATTTACTTAATACCTGACACATATCTGACGAAAGCAGATGTCACATAGCTGTTGAAGAGTATTGACATTTTGTGCTTAAAGTTCTTCATTTTCTGTTCTACTGTTGTCAGAATGAATTTTGTTCAATCATCACTCTTTTGACTAATTAGACGCTGCTAATTTGTATATCCCTCATTAAATATACCCAGCACTCTTAATTATTTGTACTCGTTATAAAAATATCTTCTTATTCTGTTACCAATTTAAAATCGCTCTGAATCCCCTAATCTACATCCTAGAACACTTCATTCAAACGCCGCGATCATTCCCTCAATAACACAACGATCTCATTCTTCCACGTATAGTCCAGCCGAGTCAATAATGTGTTTAACAACCATAGCACCGAGAGGATGCTAAAACCCAACCTACGTTTATTACGGTTCCTTTTTTTTTTATACTAACATATTTCAAATGCTCAGACTTGCCTGCATAACGTTTCTCCTATACTGCACCTTACAGTCCTCACTGTTTCACTGGATCACCTTCGATTATTCCTCTTTAAAACTCAGGAAGCTACACAAACATACTTCATTTCTCTAGGAAACAATCTCTCTCTTGCCCCATCCACTCTGTTGCAGAGCATATTCGTTATCCGTGCTATAAACCTGCCAAGTGTTCGTTAGCTGCAGAAGGTCAGATAAAAAGCAAGTACTATACGCCGATCAGTTATTATATCCAGTTCCCTTTACTGCTTGTCTTTTTAACTACATCTACATCTACATACATACTCCGCAATCCACCAGTCGGTGCTTGGCGGAGGGTACCTCGTACCACAACTAGCATCTTCTCTCTCTGTTCCACTCGCAAACAGAACGAGGGAAAAATGACTGTCTATATGCCTCTGTACGAGCCCTAATCTCTCTTATCTTATCTTTGCGGTCTTTCCGGGAAATATAAGTTGGCGGCAGTAAAATTGTACTACAGTCAGCCTCAAATGCTGGTTCTTAAAATTTCCTCAGTAGCGATTCACGAAAAGAACGCCTCCTTTCCTCTAGAGACTCCCACCCGAGTTCCTGAAGCATTTCCGTAACACTCACGTGATGATTAAACCTACCAGTAACAAATCTAGCAGCCCGCCTCTGAATTGCTTCTATTCCTCCTTCAATCCGACCTGATAGGGATCCCAAACGCTCGAGCAGTACTCAAGAATAGGTCGTATTAGTGTTTTATAAGCGGACTCCTTTACAAATGAACCACATCTTCCCAAAATTCTACCAATGAACCGAAGACGACTATCCGCCTTCCCCACAACTGCCATTACATGCTTGTCCCACTTCATATCGCTCTGCAATGTTACGCCCAAATATTTAAAAAAATGGCTCTGAGCACTATGGGACTTAACATCTGATGGTCATCAGTCCCCTAGAACTTAGAACTACTTAAACCTAACTAACCTAAAGACATCACACACATCCATGCCCGAGACAGGATTCGAACCTGCGACCGTAGCAGTCGCGCGGCTCCGGACTGTGCGCCTAGAACCGCTAGACCACCGCGGCCGGCCCAAATATTTAATCAACGTGACTGTGTCAAGCGCTACACTACTAATGGAGTATTCAAACATTACGGAATTCTTTTTCCTATTCATCTGCATTAATTTACATTTATCTATATTTAGAATTAGCTGCCATTCTTTACACCAATCACAAATCCTGTCCAAGTCATCTTGTATCCTCCTACAGTCAATCAACGACGACACCTTCCCGTACACCACAGCATCATCAGCAAACAGCCGCACATTGCTATCCACCCTACCCAAAAGATCATTTATGTAGATAGAAAAGAACAGCGGACCTACCACACTTTCCTGGGGCACTCCAGATGATACCCTCACCTCCGATGAACACTCACCATCGAGGACAACGTACTGGGTTCTATTACTTAAGAAGTCAGCTACATCTGCGACATTGCAACTTAGGAAACATCGATGGAATGTCTGACTACTATTTATGACCTAACTAATACAGGTTCTGTTGTCCAGAAGTAAAAGTACGAGAGTCATTCAATAATTAATGCCCTATTTTTTTAGAGCCGTTGATATGGAAAAACGTCATTTTTAATACAGGAAACAAATTTCCTGGCTGAGACCGCCATAGTTGCGAATATTTTGTGAATAAAATCTTCCAGATCGCTTACTGAATTTTTTTCTTAACACGACTTTTCAAAAAAATCCGTTGTGTGTGAAATCTTATGGGACTTAACTGCTAAGGTCATTAGTCCCTAAGCTTACACACTACTTAACCTAAATTATCCTAAGGACAAACACACACACCCATGCCCGAGGGAGGACTCGAACCTCCGCTGGGACCAGCCGCACAGTCCTTGACTGCAGCGCCTCAGACCGCTCGGCTAATCCCGCGCGGCTACGACTTTTCGGCTACCGGCATAATCACATATCAAAAACATTAGAACTTATAAAAGAAGGTTCTTTGTTAGTACTAAAACCTATTCCCAATTGGGCTGGCAGACTGAAACGTCGGTATTAATAAAGCAGTTTTAATAAGCGATCTAGACGGTTTTAATCACAAAAAACCGTCCTTTTAGGTACTTCAGATCTGATGTTTCTGGTATACGTGTGCGAAGATTCGAAAAATTCCGAGAGATGCCAGAGCCGTAGTGAACCATCAAAATGGCATCTATACGACACACTCGTTAGAAGCAACGCACTGTTATTGATTTCTTAGTTGCCGGAAAAGCGACCATGGTGGACATACATAAACGCTTGTATGAAACTTCCTGGCAAATTAAAACTGTGTGCCGGACCGAGACTCGAACTCGGGACCTTTGCCTTTCGCGGGCAAGTGCTCTACCAACTGAGCTACCCAAGCACGACTCAAGCCCCGTCCTCACAGCTTTACTTCTGCCAGTACATCGTCTCCTAACTTCCAAACTTTACAGAAGCTCTCCTGCGAACCTTGCAGAACTAGCACTCCTGAAAGAAAGGATATTGCAGAGACATGGCTTAGCCACAGCCTGGGCGATGTTTCCAGAATGAGATTTTCACTCTGCAGCGGAGTGTGCGCTGATATGAAACTTCCTGGCGATTTAAAACTGTGTGCCGGACCGAGACACAGTTTTAATTTGCCAGGAAGTTTCATATCAGTGCACACTCTGCTGCAGAGTAAAAATCTCATTCTGGATACATAAAAGCTTGTTCGCAGTGTATAGTAATGGTGCTGTTGATAGTACTGTTGAGCGATGGGTAAAGGAAGTTGAAGCGTCATGAAAAGCAGAAACTGAGCTGCGCGATCGAGAGGTCCTGTCGCAGCCACCATTCCCGGGCTGGTGAATCGCGCGGATGGGCACTGATGGCATTATTCAAAGCGGGTCCTCCTGCTGGCAGTGTCATGACGACAGACGGTATAGCAATGGTGACATTCCAATGGGTGGTGGATGTGTTGCCAAATGGTTCAACAACTAATTGAGAGGCATATAAGAATACACTACAGACTATTTCCGACGTGTTCGGTCTGACAACAAAAAAAACAAAAAAAAATCTTGCTGTAACATGACAATGCAAACCCACACCCAAGTTTCAGAACCCGAGAACACATCACCAAATTCGGTAGGATATCGTTGCCTCATCCACATTATAGCCCACACCTGGCGCCCTCGGATTTCAACTGTTTAGACCGTATTGGGATTCCCGTGGTCTAGGGGTAGCGTCTTTGATTCATAATCAAAACGTCTTCGGTCCCGGGTTCGATCCCCGCCACTGCCTAAATTTTGATAAATAATCACCATTGGCGGCCGAAGACTTCCGGCATAAGAAGTCAGCCTCATTCTGCCAACGGCCTTGTCAAAGAGGGCTGAGGAGCGGATAGAGGTTCAGGTTGTCCTAGGGGTGGGAAGTTGCCCCTAAAGGCGGAAGAATCAGCAATGATCAACGACATGAGGATGCAGAAGGCAATGGAAACCACTGCATTAAAGACACGTAACATGTATCGACAGGACATGTGGCCTGTAATTGAAGAAGTGTCATGATGATCTCTCCATTGGCAAAAAATTCCAGAATAGTCCCCCATTCGGATCTCCGGGAGGGGACTGCCAAGGGGGAGGTTACCATGAGAAAAAGATTGAATAATCAACGAAAGGATAACGTTCTACGAGTCGGGGCGTGGAATGTCAGAAGCTTGAACGTGGTAGAGAAACTAGAAAATCTGAAAAGGGAAATGCAAAGGCTCAATCAAGATACAGTAGGGGTCAGTGAAGTGAAGTGGAAGGAAGACAAGGATTTCTGGTCAGATGAGTATCGGGTAATATCAACAGCAGCAGAAAATGGTATAACAGGTGTAGGATTCGTTATGAATAGGAAGGTAGGGCAGAGGGTGTGCTACTGTGAACAGTTCAGTGACCGGGTTGTTCTAATCAGAATCGACAGCAGACCAACACCGAGAACGATAGTTCAGGTATACATGCCGACGTCTCAAGCTGAAGATGAACAGATAGAGAAAGTGTATCAGGATATTGAAAGGGTAATGCAGTATGTAAAGGGGGACGAAAATCTAATAGTCATGGGCGACTGGAATGCAGTTGTAGGGGAAGGAGTAGAAGAAAAGGTTACAGGAGATTATGGGCTTGGGACAAGGAATGAAAGAGGAGAAAGACTAATTGATTTCTGTAACAAGCTTCAGCTAGTAATAGCGAATACCCTGTTCAAGAACCACAAGAGGAGGAGGTATACTTGGAAAAGGCCGGGAGATACGGGAAGATTTCCATTAGATTACATCATGGTCAGACAGAGATTCCGAAATCGAATACTGGATTGTAAGGCGTACCCAGGAGCAGATATAGACTCAGATCACAATATAGTAGTGATGAAGAGTAGGCTGAAGTTCAAGAGATTAGTCAGGAAGAATCAATACGCAAAGAAGTGGGATACGGAAATACTAAGGAATGACGAGATACGTTTGAAGTTCTCTAACGCTATAGATACAGCAATAAGGAATAGCGCAGTAGGCAGTACAGTTGAAGAGGAATGAACTTCTCTAAAAAGGGCCGTCACAGAAGTTGGGAAGGAAAACATAGGTACAAAGAAGGTAGTTGCGAAGAAACCATGGGTAACAGAAGAAATACTTCAGTTGATTGATGAAACGAGGAAGTACAAACATGTTCCGGGAAAATCAGGAATACAGAAATACAAGTCGCTGAGGAATGAAATAAATAGGAAGTGCAGGGAAGCTAAGACGAAATGGCTGCAGGAAAAATGTGAAGACGTCGAAAAAGATATGACTGTCGGAAGGACAGACTCATCATACAGGAAAGTCAAAACAACTTCTGGTGACATTAAAAGCAACGGTGGTAACATTAAGAGTGCAACGGGAATTCCACTGTTAAATGCAGAGGAGAGAGCAGATAGATGGAAAGAATACATTGAAAGCCTCTATGAGGGTGAAGATTTGTCTGATGTGATACAAGAAGAAACAGGAGTCGATTTAGAAGAGATAGGGGATCCAGTATTAGAATCGGAATTTAAAAGAGCTTTGGAGGACTTACGGTCAAATAAGGCAGAAGGGATAGATAACATTCCATCAGAATTTCTAAAATCATTGGGGGAAGTGGCAACAAAACGACTATTCACGTTAGTGTGTAGAATATATGAGTCTGGCGATATACCACCTGACTTTCGGAAAAGCATCATCCACACAATTCCGAAGACGGCAAGAGCTGACAAGTGCGAGAATTATCGCACAATCAGCTTAACAGCTCATCCAACGAAGCTGCTTACAAGAATAATGTACAGAAGAATGGAAAAGAAAATTGAGAATTCGCTAGGTGACGATCAGTTTGGCTTTAGGAAAAGTAAAGGGACGAGAGAGGCAATTCTGACGTTACGGCTAATAATGGAAGCAAGGCTAAAGAAAAATCAAGACACTTTCATAGGATTTGTCGACCTGGAAAAAGCGTTCGACAATATAAAATAGTGCAAGCTGTTCAAGATCTTGAAAAAAGTAGGGGTAAGATATAGGGAGAGACGGGTCATATACAATATGTACAACAACCAAGAGGGAATAATAAGAGTGGACGATCAAGAACGAAGTGCTCGTATTAAGAAGGGTGTAAGACAAGGCTGTAGCCTTTCACCCCTACTCTTCAATCTGTACATCGAGGAAGCAATGATGGATATAAAAGAAAGGTTCAGGAGTGGAATTAAAATACACTCCTGGAAATGGAAAAAAGAACACATTGACACCGGTGTGTCAGACCCACCATACTTGCTCCGGACACTGCGAGAGGGCTGTACAAGCAATGATCACACGCACGGCACAGCGGACACACCAGGAACCGCGGTGTTGGCCGTCGAATGGCGCTAGCTGCGCAGCATTTGTGCACCGCCGCCGTCAGTGTCAGCCAGTTTGCCGTGGCATACGGAGCTCCATCGCAGTCTTTAACACTGGTAGCATGCCGCGACAGCGTGGACGTGAACCGTATGTGCAGTTGACGGACTGAGCGAGGGCGTATAGTGGGCATGCGGGAGGCCGGGTGGACGTACCGCCGAATTGCTCAACACGTGGGGCGTGAGGTCTCCACAGTACAACGATGTTGTCGCCAGTGGTCGGCGGAAGGTGCACGTGCCCGTCGACCTGGGACAGGACCGCAGCGACGCACGGATGCACGCCAAGACCGTAGGATCCTACGCAGTGCCGTAGGGGACCGCTCCGCCACTTCCCAATAAATTAGGGACACTGTTGCTCCTGGGGTATCGGCGAGGACCATTCGCAACCGTCTCCATGAAGCTGGGCTACGGTCCCGCACACCGTTAGGCCGTCTTCCGCTCACGCCCCAACATCGTGCAGCCCGCCTCCAGTGGTGTCGCGACAGGCGTGAATGGAGGGACGAATGGAGACGTGTCGTCTTCAGCGATGAGAGTCGCTTCTGCCTTGGTGCCAATGATGGTCGTATGCGTGTTTGGCGCCGTGCAGGTGAGCGCCACAATCAGGACTGCATACGACCGAGGCACACAGGGCCAACACCCGGCATCATGGTGTGGGGAGCGATCTCCTACACTGGCCGTACACCACTGGTGATCGTCGAGGGGACACTGAATAGTGCACGGTACATCCAAAACGTCATCGAACCATCGTTCTACCATTCCTAGACCGGCAAGGGAACTTGCTGTTCCAACAGGACAATGCACGTCCGCATGTATCCCGTGCCACCCAACGTGCTCTAGAAGGTGTAAGTCAACTACCCTGCCCAGCAAGATCTCCGGATCTGTCCCCCATTGAGCATGTTTGGGACTGGATGAAGCGTCGTCTCAGGCGGTCTGCACGTACAGCACGAACGCTGGTCCAACTGAGGCGCCAGGTGGAAATGGCATGGCAAGCTGTTCCACAGGACTACATCCAGCATCTCTACGATCGTCTCCATGGGAGAATAGCAGCCTGCATTGCTGCGAAAGGTGGATATACACTGTACTAGTGCCGACATTGTGCATGCTCTGTTGCCTGTGTCTATGTGCCTGTGGTTCTGTCAGTGTGATCATGCGATGTATCTGACCCCAGGAATGTGTCAATAAAGTTTCCCCTTCCTGGGACAATGAATTCACGGTGTTCTTATTTCAATTTCCAGGAGTGTACAAGGTGAAAGGATATCAGTGATACGATTCGCTGATGACATTGCTATCGTGAGTGAAAGTGAAGAAGAATTAAATGATCTGCTGAACGGAATGAACGGTCTAATGAGTACACAGTATGGTTTGAGAGTAAATCGGAGAAAGACGAAGGTAATGAGAAGTAGTAGAAACGAGAACAGCGAGAAGCTTAACATCAGGATTGATGGTCACGAAGTCAATGAAGTTAAGGAATTCTGCCACCTAGGCAGTAAAATAACCAATGACGGACGAAGCAAGGAGGACATCAAAAGCAGACTCGCTATGGCATAAAAGGCATTTCTGGCCAAGAGAAGTCTACTAATATCAAATACCGGCCTTAATTTGAGGAAGAAATTTCTGAGGATGTACGTCTGGAGTACAGCATTGTATGGCAGTGAAACATGGACTGTGGGAAAACCGGAACAGAAGAGAATCGAAGCATTTGAGATGTGGTGCTATAGACGAATGTTGAAAATTAGGTGGACTGATAAGGTAAGGAATGAGGAGGTTCTACGCAGAATCGGAGAGGAAAGGAATATGTGATAAGGAGAAGGGACAGGATGATAAGACATCTGCTAAGACATGAGGGAATGACTTCCATGGTACTAGAGGGAGCTGTAGAGGGCAAAAACTGTAGAGGAAGACAGAGATTGGAATACGTCAAGCAAATAATTGAGGACGTAGGTTGCAAGTGTTAACTCTGAGATGAAGAGGTTAGCACAGGAAAGGAATTCGTGGCGGGCCGCATCAAACCAGTCAGTAGACTGATGACCAAAAAAAAAAAAGGATTCCCTACGTGAGAGACATTTTGAAGATAACGAGAACGTAATTGATGCAGTGGAAACATTGCTGCGAACACAGGACAAGAGCTTTTACCAACAGAAAATACATGCTCTTACAAAACGTTGGAAGAAAATTCACACATAGAATATAAAGGATGAATAGTATTGTCACCAAATTCCAACTCTTTATGAGTAAATATGTTCTGAAGAAAAATTGGAGCCTTATTTCTTCAGCGACCGTCGTATTTCTATTATAAAAAACCCACGGAGGTGCCAGCTCTATTTAAATATGTTCGTAATTTCATTCACCACTCTCTAAAAGTGCAGCAATTGGACACAGTTTCAGTGCAACCTGGCGGAAAAAATCTCGACTGTCAATGTATATCCACGCCATCACTAAATTAAGCCGGCCGCTGCGGCCGAGCGGTTCTAGGCGCTTCAGTCCGGAACTGCGCTGCTGCACGGTCGCAGGTTCGAATCCTGCCTCGGGCATGGATGTATGTGATGTCCTTAGGTTAGTTAGGTTTAAGTAGTTCTAAGTCTAGGGGACTGATGACCTCAGATCTTAAGTCCCATAGTGTTTAGAGCCATTTGACCCATTTGAACTAAATTAAGGCGAAATACCTACAGTTTACGTAATTGCATTTTCTCATCACAGTACCGTATTTTTGACATTAGGAAAACTTTTGGTTTCTTAGTGTTTTAACAAATTTGCAGCCTTATACACTTGGAAACTTAAAACTAAGAAGGAAATGGTATTGTTAGAAGAAAGATTTTAGATTTGTAAACGGCCACCATCAATGTTGTCCAGGACCGAGCAGTTTAGAACCTCAGAAACACACTGAGCCTCTCGCTCCTGGTCAGCCACTGGCCTATCTACTACAGCTTGTCATCTGAGGGGAGAGAACTCTGCATTACTTTGAATATCTCGCCCTCACGTCCCATAGCTGACTTAAGTTCTGTTTCTTCGTATTCTGCTGGTGGTGTGTGGTGCTGTTTTTGCATTCGTCTTATAATCTACTGTTTAATTGTAATACACTACTGGCCATTACAATTGCTACACCAAGAAGAAATGCAAATGATAAACGGGTATTCATTGGACAAATATATTATACTAGAACTGACATGTGATTACATTTTCACGCAATTTGGGTGCACAGATCCTGAGAAATCAGTACCCAGAACAACCACCTCTGGCCGTAATAACGGCCTTGATACGCCTGTGCATTGAGTCAAACAGAGCTTGGATGGCGTCTACAGGTACAGCTGCCCATGCAGCTTCAACACGACATCACAGTTCATCAAGAGTAGTGACTGGCGTATTGTATTGAGCCAGTTGCTCGGCCACCATTGACCAGACGTTTTCATTTGGTGAGAGATCTAGAAAATGTGCTGGCAAGGGCAGCAGTCGACATTTTATGTATCCAGAAAGGCCCGTACAACCCCTGTAACATGCGGTCATGCATTATCCTGCTGAAATGTAGGGTTTCGCAGGAATCGAATGAAGGGTAGAACCACGGGTCGTAACACATCTGAAATGTAATGTCCACGGTTCAAAGTGCCGTCAATGCGAACAAGAGGAGACCTAGACGTGTAACCAATGGCACTCCATAGCATCACGCCGGGTGATTCGCCAGTATGGCGATGACGAATACACGCTTCCAATGTGCGTTCACCGCGATGTCGCCAAACACGGATGCGACCATCATGATGCTGTAAACAGAACCTGGATTCATCTGAAAAAATGTTTTGCCATTCGTGCACCCAGGTTCGCCATTGAGTACACTATCGCAGGCCGTCCTGTCTGTGATGCAGCGTCAATGGTAACCGTAGCCAAGGTCTTCAAGCTGATAGCCCATGCTGCTACAAACGTCGTAGAACTGTTCGTGCAGATGGTTGTTGTCTTGCAAACGTCCCCATTTGTTGACTCAGAGATCGAGACGTGGCTGCACGATCCGTTACAGACATGCGAGTAAGATGCCTGTCATCTCGACTGCTAGTGATATGAGGCCGTTGGAATCCAGCACGGTGTTTCGTATTACCCTCCTGAACCCACCGATTCCATATTCTGCTAACAGTCATTGGATCTCGATCAACGCGAGCACCAATGTCGCGATACGATAAACCTCAATCACGATAGCCTACAATCTGACCTTTACCAAAGTCGGAAACTTGATGGTACGCATTTCTCCTCCTTACACTAGGTATCACAACCACATTTCACCAGGCAACGCCGGTCAACTGCTGTTTGTGTATGAGGAATCGGTCGGAAACTTTGCTCGTGTCAGCACGTTGTACGTGTCGCCACCGGCGCCAACTTTGCGTGAATGCTCTGAAAAGCTAATCATTTGTATATCACAGCATTTTCTTCCTGTTGGTTAAATTTCGCGTCCGCAGCACGTCATCTTCGTGGTGTTGCAATTTTAATGGCCAGTAGTGTAGTATTTATAATGTTACTGGTGTAAATATTTTAGACTTGTATCATGTGTGCATGTGCACACAGGTGAGCCACAATCTTATAACGATTGCTTGCTGTGAAATTGAATGCCCCTGGTGGCGTTGCGGGCACGTGACGCGGTAAGGTTCAAATGGTTGAAATGGCTCTGAGCACTACGGGACGTAACATCTGAGGTCATCAGTCCCCTAGAACTTAGAACTACTTAAACCTAACTAACCTAAGGATATCACACACATCCATGCCACAGGCAGGATTCGAATCTGCGACCGTAGCAGCAGCGCGGTTCCGCACTGAAGCGCCTAGAATCGCTCGGCCACAACGGCCGGCCACGCGGTAAGGTAAATATGTAAGGGCTGCAGAACCGAAAGGGGAATCATTACAGCGGGCCGGCGGGAGTGGCCGTGCGGTTAAGTCACATAGTGCTCAGAGCCATTTGAACCATTATATCAACGATGCGGCGAAGTTGGTCGGCTGTTCGCGTACTCTATGGATAGTGGCTGAGGGCGAGTAGGTGACAACTTGTTGGACGTCCACGATTCATAACAGAGTATGGAAAACGGAGACTTGCCCTCTGTGTAAAGCAGGATAGACGGCGGCGATCTGTGGCTGATCTGAAGATATATGGTCACAAGTGCTTAGGAAAACACCGTTCAGCACTCATTGCTGAACATGAGGCCCCGCAGCTGGTGACTCCTACATGTTCCCATGTTGATCCAACGACGTCAGTGAGCACGGGATCATCGAGATTGGACGGTGAAAGAATGGAAAGGTGTCACCTGGTCGGATCACGATTCTTGTCGCTCCAGGTCGATGCTGTGGCCGAAATGCCGTCAGGCAGGTGAACGGCTACTCGAAACGTGCACCGTGTCCTGCACGCAGTCCAGTGGGGGCAGTATTATGCTGTGGAGGACGTACACCTGGACTTCCAAAGGGCCTGCGGTCGTAATCAATGGCAGCATCACAACTGTGGACTACGTGGTCATTACTGCAGACCACTTGCATCCCGCAATACTTGACATGTTTCCCGACAGTATTGGCATCTTCCAACAGGTTAACTGCTAGTGCCACAAGGCCAAAACCGAGCTTCAATGATTTGAGGTACATGTAGCGAACTCACGCTGATGTCTCAGTCACCAATTTCGTCTGATCTGAATCCGATGGAATACATCTATGTCGCTATCTGGCCCCAGCTACGCGCCCCCAAAACACCGCTCCGTAATATACATCTGCTACTACATATCTACGTACATATAAACTGTCCAGTCATGTCAATGTGACCAACTGTCAAAAGTCTGGCCTCAGCTCCGCGCCCAAAAATGGCTGTGAGCACTATGGGACTCAACCGCGGAGGTCATCAGTCCCCTAGAACTACTTACACCTAATAACCTAAGGACATCACATACATCCATGCCCGAGGCAGGATTCGAACTTGCGACCTAGCGGTAGCGTGGTTCCAGATCGTAGCGCCTAGAGCCGCTCGGCCACTCCGGCCGGCTTCCGCGCCCACAAACCACCGCCCCGTAATATGCATCTGCTACCACATAACTACGTACATATACACTGTCCAGTCACGTTAATGTGACCAACTGTCAAAAGCCTGAACAACCACCTTCTGCAGCGCGGATCGCTGCGAGATCTGCAGGAACCGAGTCAGTGAGGTTCTGGAAGTACCGACAGGGATGTGGAGCCATGCTGACTCCATGACCAACTGCTCTAGATTTCTAGGTTAAGGATCTATGACGCTTACAGTCCGATCGAGGCGCTCCCACAAATTCTCGACTGGGTTTTAATCCGTGGAGTTTGGTGGCCAGGGGAGTAAGGTAAACTCATCCTGGTGCCTTTCGAACCACGCACGTACACTGCGAGCTGTGTGGCTCGTTGTATTGTCCTGCTGGTAGATGCCACTGTGTCGAGGAAAAACAACTGCATGTAGGGGCAAACATAGTCCCCAAAAATAGATGCATCTTGTGTTGATCACCTCTGCTTGCCAGAATGACGATATCACGCAGGTAACGCCACGAAAACACTCCACAGACCATAATGCTTCCTCGTGTAGCCTGGACCCTTCCCATGATTGTTGCAGGGTGCTTTCAGACGTTCCATGCCCATGGAGCATGAAACGTCATTCATGTGTGAAGGTCGCCTGTCGCCGTTCAGTGGACGTCCAGTTGCGGCACTGGAGTGCAAATGACACCCTTCATCTCCGATGAACAGCAGTCAGTATGAACCACACGCCCGCTGTGGAGGCCTACAAGCAGCAACGTACACTGAACGGTTGTTGAGGAGGCGCTGTTGGCTGCCCTTGGTTCATCTGGGCGCTCATTTGCAGACAGTTGCCACGTATACTTTAACCACGGTCGCACTCCAACAAATCATAAACTTAGCGTTTCGGAAATTCTTCCGCCCTTCGCCCGAAAGCCAACGATCATCCGCTTTTGGACGTCAGATAAATCGCTCTGTTTCCACATTACGACAACCACTAGACCGGTTTTCGCGTCCCCGCCCCTTCCCCGACACACTTTATATGCCCTCCACTGCTAGTGCTTCCACCTGCCGTTTGTGAATGGTTGCTGCACGTTGACGTCTAACATAGGTGGTGGTCACATTAATGTGACTGGACCTTGTACAACAAGGACTTGTCGAATCCATGCCAAGCAGAATACTGCAATCCAGAGTTGGACCAACACGCTACTAAGCACCTGGTGATGATGTTTTGGCTCATCAGAGTATGTATATACTGTGTCCTGTATGGTGTAGCGATCAGTACTGTGAAATGCATGGAACCGTGGGAATCATGGAACATACCGCCAGTGTTTGCCTATTGTCTCCGTGTTACAGGTTATAGCCAGTCTTTCCTACGGCGCCTGTTCCCTGCGCGGAGTGAGCAGGTGTGGGCAAATTCCTAAGCAGCGCAGTCAGACGGAAGGACGGCTCGCACTGCTGCGGCCTGCGTGCTGCAGGCGCAGATAAGGCGCAAGACACCAGGAGCGGAAGCGCTGTCGGCACCGGCCGATAGCGAGAGCGATGCTGGCCGCACTGCACCCCTGCTTAGCCGTTAATTACACGGCCTGCAGTGCGGCCACTGAGCCACGCAGCCGCGCCGTCACGCTGCCTTGCTCCAGCAGTTCCAGTAGCAGGTATTTAATCAGCAGCTGCGCGGGCCGCGCTTCTTGCATTGTGAAGAACTAGCCTACCGGGTCTCTGAACCCCAGCAGCCGGTCTAAGTCAATGGTTTATTACTTACTACTGCCGTTGTCTTAAAATTTATGTCCTTCTCTCCACCCCACCTCTCTCTCTCTCTCTCTCTTCCCCCTCGCCCCCTCTCTCTCCGTTATTTTTTTTCAAATGAAGGGAACGGTGTTTCAAGCACTTAAATGCTGTCTCCAATTCTCAACGTGGGAGCGAGGTACAGTGGACATGTCGAGCAAGTCATCTACTTTCCTCAGTTTACAAATCAATAAATATACACTGCTCAGCCAGAACGTTATGACCACCTACCTACCAACGATATAAACCCGTCCAGTCGATAGCAGCGTCACCTGGAGAGGACACCATGCATGTAGTATGAGTGGCCTTACTGTCCGTATGTAGAATGGGGAAGACGCGCGATCTGTCTGAGTTTGACCGAGGGCAGATTGTGATGGCTCAGAAGCCCGACACGAGCATTTCGGAAACTGCATGACTCGTCGGTATCGTTGTCGTGAGTGTCTTCAAAACCTGAGGAAACCTAGGTGAAACCATGTCCAGATGTAGTGGGGTTGGGCGGCTGATGTCGGACATTGTAGACTGGACAGACTGATAAAACAGGACAGGCGAACAGAGTACAAATGTGTCTGAACACACAGGGCACTGAACACTCCGAACGATGGGCCTCCGCAGCCGATGTCCCATGCACGTGCCAATGTTAACACCATCACCTCACCAACTACGGCTGAAATGGGCACGTGCCCATCAGCACTGGACGTTGACGCAGTGGCAGAGCGCTGCGTGGTGTGACGAATCCCGATACATTTGTCATCATGCCGATGGGAGCGCGAATCCATCGTCTTACAGGGGAATATCTCCGTGACACCTGTACTGTGGAACTGAGACAAGTTGGCGGCGGCTCCCTTATGCTCTGTGGGGAACATTCACGTGGACATCCATGGATCTAGTGCAGCTGATGCAAGGCATTAAGGAGTGTCTTAAACTG
Organism: Schistocerca serialis cubense; assembly: GCF_023864345.2. Lineage (NCBI taxonomy): Eukaryota > Metazoa > Arthropoda > Insecta > Orthoptera > Acrididae > Schistocerca > Schistocerca serialis. The sequence goes on along the minus strand of NC_064641.1, from coordinate 391,325,804 downwards.
GTTACACACTACGTACTCCCCTTCACGACGATCATGCTCCACGATGACAGTGGCATTTTTCAGCAAGATAATGCATCATGTCACGAGGCCAGGAGTGTGATACAATGGTTCAATGAACACATGTGCCGGCTCCCCAACTCGCCAAATCTCAACCCAATCGAAGACATCTGGGATGTGACTGAACGTGTTATCAGAGCTCATCGCCCCACTCCCACGAATTTATGGGAATTAGGTGACTTGGGTGTGCAGATGTGTTGGTGAAAACTCCCTCCAGCAACCTACCAATGCCACATTGCTTCCATGCGATGACGCGTCGCCGCTGTTATCCATGCCAAAGGTGGACATACCGGATATTGGGTAGGTGGTCATAATGCTCTGGCTGATCAGTGTGTTTCACAAACACTAGGCGCTTAATTTTTTTGTCTTGTAGACATTGTCCCAGTATTAAATTAAAAATATTCCCTCCTCCTATCCCTCTCCTACTTCTGGTCGAGGTTTCGGGACGTTTTCAAGAGTGTAAGACAAATACTGGAACTGAAATCCCCTACCTGGTATTCCCAATTGGGATATCCACTTTCCCATTGTCAGGCAGACTGAGAATTGGTTAGAGAGTCCCTCACTCTACAGATGGCCATTATTCTAAGACAATGGCTTCCAACCTTTTTAAGTTCGTGGCTCCCCTGACCAACTACGTTCTATCCATGGCTCTCCTGCAGGAACTGTAAAATCTGAAATAATTGATAAAAAAGTTACGAATAAAATACTGCTCACCCAAAGTGACACTTGAACTTGCTTCTTGTTACATAACTTGTCCAATTTTTGCACCAAATGAGATACAGCTACCCACATTTCGTTCTACGCCAATGTTTTGGTCTGTACTTTGTTTCAGTGAGACCCACTGCCGTAAACCCACTCGGAAAGGTAGGATGTTGCAAAAGGAATTAACAGCTGCAGAGCTTTCTTGCTGATACTTGGAATCTCAATACCATAATGTTGGCTATGTCACTCATTGAAACTCTAGTTTTAGGGAAGAATCTGAAGAAATTTTTGTCAACATATCCTCTTCTGCAGTACTGAACTCAGAAGGAGCATCACTAATGAAGCATCATTACTGAAGGGATTTTGAACCCACAGAAACTCATCACATTCTCCTGGAAAATATTTTACAAAATTAAAATGAAGTTCAGACAAATGTACTTCAGTTACAGAAAAAAGATATGCAGTAAGACCTATCTCAATGTCGTTTATAAAATGCTGCAAACATGGAAAGTAGTGCATTTCTCCTCCATCGTTCATTTCTTTCTTCCAAACAAAAAGCTTGTTTTTGAAGTCCGAAACTTTGCCAATTAGCTGAACGAAATGCCGTGGTTATATGCCTCCTGGAATAGCGTCTGCTCCTCGCCAGCTTCAGCAGACTCCTATGGAGTAGGCGGTCTGATGATGACCAGAACAGTGGTCGAAACCTGTCACCAGTAAATGAATAAACACCTTTATGCGGGTGGGGCTGTTTTATTATAAAAATGTTAACATTTTTTATAACCCCTGACTTATCAATAGAAACAAGGAAAACTCTTTCAAAATATTTTGAATGAAATGAATTTCACTTATTTGCAGAGCCTTAGTCCGTGATTTTAAGTTATCAGATGTATCAAGTAAGTATGAGACCTTTAAAAAGAAGTCGGTGTCTAGTAAGCACCTACCACTGATATGATTTTGTTCTCACAGGTGCGAACAGACTTCTAAGTTCAAAAATGCGCGATAGTACATTTCCCCCGAAAAGCCATCGAGTGCTGCTATTAAGGGAGATGTGCGTTCAGCCTCCACATCGTGACACATTTGTCTAAAAACTCTAGCTTTCTGAGGGCAAATTTTAATGAAGTTCACCACATTCATGACAGGTTGCAATACTTGATTCAGATCAACATACAAATATTGGAGGTAAATGCATCTCTATGGGTAAAGGCAATGGGTCCACATAATACCGGAAGCTTTGCCGCGGATACGTTGTTGTAGACCGCTGTAAAGCCCCGACGGGTATCGCGGACCATCGGCGCACACAGTAGAATTAGCTCTTCTGCAGTCGTATGGGCTCTCTTACATTTCGCAACTCGGTAAGCTTCATTGCAAGACGCCACAAGTGCTTTACTCGAGATTTTCGCCTGCTTAGAAAGTGGTCACTTTTATTCCTTCATTTGACTCAGATTTCTAGAAAAGTATTCTCTTGGTTTGACCAAGTCATTCTTATCAACCCTTTCTAAATGACACTTTAATTTGCTAGGTAGCATATATTCAACAGAAAGTACTTTCAAATATAAAACACGCCATGGACGTTCTTCATTGTTCAGAACAGCACACGCGTATTCAATATCTCAGTGGCTATCGTCGTATTTTTTATGCTTGCGTTTCTTATCTCCTTAACATTTTCCTTCTTGTCCTTAGCAAGTTTTCACTTATTTTTAACTTGACAAATTTAAAACTTGTTATCGGCTTTATCAACTTTACAGTAAAATCACAATATATTAAAACTTTTTTTTGTTGGAAATTTGCTGACGTCATCGGTCCCTAGGCATACACACTACATAATGTAACTTAAGCTAACTTACACTACGGACAACACACACACCCATGCCCCAGGGAGGACTCGAACCTCCGACGTGGAGGAGCGGGGGAGGGGGGGGGGGGAGCTGCGCGTACTGTGACAAGGCGCCTCAGACAGCGCGGGGCAGGGAAAGAAAAAGTGGCTGAAAACAGTCACTGTTGGTGCTAAGTGTAACGCGCGATATTCCAGCTTCCAGGTTGTGCCTGCTTAAGCAGATTGGTCAACATCTAAAGTGGAATTCCTCCAACACCACACAGGCTGACACCAAAAATGAAATTTCCCACTAACTCCGAAACAAATCCACGGCATCCCGCTCTACCTAGAGAAATATTAGTATAAAAAATATAAATAAAAAGTTCTAGACGCTGTACCTGTCAGAAGCAGAACTTACAGCACTTCCAAGGGGAACAAGATTGAGTGGGTCTGCCGTTTGCTCGCTCTAGTAGCACCACTACATCAGCCAACTGCAGGCAGTCCGGCGTGCGGTTAAAGGCGCTGCAGTCTGGAACCGCAAGACCGCTGCGGTCGCAGGTTCGAATCCTGCCTCGGGCATGGATGTTTGTGATGTCCTTAGGTTAGTTAGGTTTAACTAGTTCTAAGTTCTAGGGGACTAATGACCTCAGCAGTTGAGTCCCATAGTGCTTAGAGCCATTTGAACCATTTTTTGCAGGCAGTCCGTTGTCCACTTTTCTTTCCAAAGGTACAAATCTGGGTATGCGAACTACCGAACTATGGCTGAAGGCTATTCCTAGGATAGTTAGCTTCCCATTAACACTCACAGCGGCGCCCAAGGGACGGTTAGAATTACGCAACTTTGAGCCACAACGTCGCAAAACAGTCAACTGCAGAAATATGAACTCGGCAGCCGCGAGGCAACGAACATCTTAGTTTGGACGACCATTAATGCCATAGACTAATGAGTGCATCTAATGCCAATCCGATTCCCAGGCGTTAAGGCGACCACATCCGATGCCCTTCCCATCAACACTGGCGGCACGTAGTCCTGAGAGGGTGCTTTTCATCACCTTCGTATTTCTGGCACATTACGATTTTTTAACGAGCGCTGTTGGATTCTACGCTGCCTAATTCCTATTACTACACTCGACTGTCTGTTCAGGTGCCACCATCAAAGTCCTCTTGTAGTGCACGTCTTCACAAAAGATTCTCAGAGACGAAGGGTGCAATGTGTTACTGGTGAGTTCTATTGTGGTGAGAAAAGCAATAACATTAAAATTTGTAGTTCCATTGAGATTGGGACGATGAGTTGCGGAGTACTGAATTGGGCAAAGATTGTGCTGTGACCTCTTTATAGAAGTAACAAGGAAATATTTCTGTCTCTAAATGTTTTTAGTCATTGTAGAAGCTAAATTATAACCAGTTTAATTACTTTTTAAATAAAATAGAAGTATGGCAGAAGTTTGAATAATCTAAAACAAGAGTAAAAATGTAAGTTGTTTTATGCTACTTGCTTATAAATTTTCATCAAATTTACTAAGGATTATTTGAAGGGCTTATTTCAATAGTGGTACAAGTCCGTTTTTGTTCATTTTGTGATACAGAGTTCTAAAGTTAAATGAACGCTGAAAAATCTGCAGTTGAGATACCAGAAATATTCAAGCATATGGCTTCCTGTTAGAGACGAACCTTTCTTTCTGTTTGTTTGGATCATTAATTTCAGAAGCATTATACGCAGAAAAGTGGAGGTAATGGACTTGTACAACTACTGAAATAAGCCTTTAATTTAACTATCAGAATATTACTGTATTTATGAAATAAGTTTCGTTCCATTTTTTGTTTATTTGGATTTTACAGGCTGAGATTCACATCTCTGGAGGACAATGAAGATTGATGATGATGAGGAATTTTTCCTATTGATCTATTTGTGAATTAAGGTTAGTTTTATTTTTTGTTTCTTTTGCTTTTATATACTTGTATTAAGAACACAATGAACATTGACACATATAAAGAATTTTTCTATTGCATGGCTGATTACACAAATCATATCTGTAATGGTAAAGTTATATCTATATAACGGCTAGTTCTTACAGATTTCTAAATAATGATTCAAGTAGGAACTGTAAGAAATAACCCATCATCTACAATTAATGCACAATAATGAAACTGTGTAACACTAGTGAAATATAAAAGGTACTGTCCCTATTTGTACTTTTTAAAAACCATGAGAAAATTATAGAATGTATCTTGTGATTGTCCTGTATATGGTGACATAATAATGGGAAAACAATCACATACAGAAATAAAAATGTTAATAGTTAAAAGGTTTTCTCACTCTTAGAAATATTAAAAATTTAACTAATTAGTGCTTTTTTGACACTACAATAGTGAAACCATAGTCACAGTAAATAAATTTTTTTCTTTAACAAATGGGTTACATTACTGTTTTCAACAAACTGCGTCACCATTTTCAAATGTAAAACATCAGTTGGAGAATATATAATCGGATTAAGACCATATATCTTAGAAAAATTACGGGAAATATCCATTACACATCCTCCAACTGATGTTTTACATTTGAAAACGATGACACAGTTCATTGATTGGTTCAAATGGCTCTGCGACTATGCGACTTTACTTCTGAGGTCATCAGTCGCCTAGAACTTAGAACTAATTAAACCTAACAAACCTAAGGACATCACACACATCCATGCCCGAGGCAGGATTCTAACCTGCGACCGTAGTGGTCGCTCGGTTCCAGACTGCAGCGCCTAGAACCGCACGGCCACTCCGGCCGGTGCGCAGTTCGTTGAAACTGGTATAGTAACCCATTTTTTAAAGAAAAATTTTATGTGCTGTGACTATGGCTTCACTATTGTAATGTCTAATAAACATTCAAGTTATATATTGGTCACATTCCTTAAGACAATTATGTCAGAATACAGAGTTAGTGCTTTGCTAATTGACAAGCAGGCATACTTTTTTCCATCATTAACATCCAAACCCCAGCACATTTCCTGTCATCTATCCACCTTGTGTTAGATTGTAGTCTCAGCTTTTTCATACTTCTTGGAATCCATTAATGAAGTTCCTTCAGCAGTCTACCATCCATTCACCTGTGTCTATTTCGCAGACACCAAAATTTTGGGCTCCTTATGTATTTCACTCCTATTTGTTCCTAAATGCATTCACATTGTTTTTCAGTTTGTAGCAGTGCACAAAATGCATCTCTCCATTACTCACTCAGCAACTCCTTGTTTCTTAATGCTTCTTTTTTTCCTGTTCATACAGTCTTAGTCTATATATAAAAACTCATCAACTAGTTGTATGACTTCATTTTTAATTTGCAATTTTCTTTTATTTTAGTATTATTATCACTAATTTTCAGGTCACAACACATCTACTTTATTATGTTATTTCAATAGTTGTTGAAATTTATCTACACTACAGTGTCATCAGTAAATAGGAAGGTGTCTCGGACTCTTACCCCCAAAATATAGTCACCTTGTATGACTAATTCCATTCTGAATTTTCCAACAACCTGATTAAGTCAAAAGAAAGCTGTAGCACTTGGTACACACAGGATGTTTCATTATTACACACAAACCTACAATCAGCAGATTTCGTGCAAACTGGGATTAAATATGTATAGTATTGAGACTAAAGTAAATTTTGAGTTAGCCAGGTGCCCCAGACAAGCTGATTTAAAACGTGGTTTTGCAACAATAAATCAAAAATAATTTGTAATAAGGAACTAATTTGCACTTTCAAGCAAACCTTAACATGACGTGTTACAATAGGATATGGAAATTACAGCCTTTGAGCAGTACACAGGGGATCACATACTGAAATGGCTTGTAACACTATCTCTGGACTTGAAGCAACAAGATATAAAGATTTTCTTCATAGTGCATGCTAATTTTCATAATTAACACTGAAAGCACTTTTGTAGGTGGATCCTTTGTGCACTAATATAGATTAAATTAATGCCCTATTTTCAAAGAGTTTTAGAACATAGCTAAAAGAATTTAACTCAATAGACTTCTATAGATCAATGAATTGCATGCATATTGGTAATTCATACTCACAGATAATTTCCACAATAATCGTTTCTATGGTTACCAGAAAAAGGTCCACTGGGCTAGATACACTTACACAGCCAGCTCAGTCTTCTACTTGATTAAAATGCAGTCTTTTACCTGTGCAATCGATTATATTTTTATCGAGTACCTTTTCTTTTGCAGAGAAATTTTTTTTCTGTGTTCTTCATTTCCTTTCTTGTGAAGTTTAATAACTACTGCACTTTTCCTGTTTTGAACAGTCATTGTGCTTTGAATATATTTTGTAAACTACTTTGGAAGTTCTTTCTGTATTATTTTTCTCTTGGTTTTAATTATACCTGGTGAAATATCATCATCTTCACCAAAAATGGTTCAAATGGCTCTGAGCACTATGAGACTTAACTCCTGAGGTCATCAGTCCCCTAGAACTTAGAACCACTTAAACCTAACTACCATAAGGACATCACACACATCCATGCCCGAGGCAGGATTTGAACCTGCGAGCGTAGCAGTTGCGCGGTTCCAGACTGTAGCTTCTAGAACCGCTTGGCCATCTTCACCCACCTTTCACTATTCATATTTCTTGTGGCTTTGTACTGGCCATCTACAACAGTCTGGATGATTGACTGATCAGGCCTTGTAAAAATAAACAAATCGGCCTTGCTGTGCTGGTACTGTGAACGGCTGAAAGCAAGGGGAAACTACGGCCGTAATTTTTCCCGAGGGCATGCAGCTTTACTGTATGATTAAATGATGATGGCGTCCTCTTGGGTAAAATATTCCGGAGGTAAAATAGACCCCCATTCGGATCTCCGGGCGGGGACTACTCAAGAGGATGTCGTTATCAGGAGAAAGAAAACTGGCGTTCTACGGATCGGAGCGTGGAATGTCAGATCCCTTAATCGGGCAGGTAGGTTAAAAAATTTAAAAAGGGAAATGGATAGGTTAAAGTTAGATATAGTGGGAAATAGTGAAATTCGGTGGCAGGAGGAACAAGTCTTCTGGTCAGGTGACTACAGGGTTATAAACAGAAAGTCAAATTGGGGTAATGCAGGAGAAGGTTTAATAATGAATAGGAAAATAGGAAAGTGGGTAAGCTACTACAAACAGCATAGTGAACGCATTATTGTGGCCAAGATAGATACGAAGCCCACACCTACTACAGTAGTACAAGTTTATATGCCAACTAGCTCTGCAGATGACGAAGAAATTGAAGAAATGTATGATGAAATAAATTATTCAGATAGTGAAGGGAGATGAAAATTTAATAGTCATGGGTGACTGGAATTCGAATGTAGGAAAAGGGAGAGAAGGAAACGTAGTAGGTGAATATGGATTGGAGCTAAGAAATGAAAGAGGAAGCCGCCTGGTAGAATTTTGCACAGAGCACAACTTAATCATAGCTAACACTTGGTTTAAGAATCGTGATAGAAGGTTGTATACATGGAAGAACCCTGGAGATACTAAAAGGTATCAGATAGATTATACAACGGTAAGACAGAGATTTAGGAACCAGGTTTTAAATTGTAAGACATTTCCAGGGGCAGATGTGGACTCTGACCACAATCTGTTGGCTATGACCTGTAGATTAAAGCTGAAGAAACTTCAAAAAGATGGGAATTTAAGGAGATGGGACCTGGATAAACTGAAAGAACCAGAGGTTGTAGAGAGTTTCAGGGAGAGCATAAGGGAACAATTGACAGGAATGGGGGAAAGAAATACAGTAGAAGAAGAATGGGTAGCATTGAGGGATGAAGTAGTGAAGGCAGCAGAGGATCAAGTAGGTAAAAAGACGAGGGCAAGTAGAAATCCTTGGGTAACAGAAGAAATATTAAATTTAATCGATGAAAGGAGAAAATATAAAAATGCAATAAATGAAACAGGCAAAAAGGAATAGAAACGTCTCAAAAATGAGGTCGACAGGAAGTGCAAAATGGCTAAGCAGGGATGGCTAGAGGACAAATGTAAGGATGTAGAGGCTTATCTCACTAGGGGTAAGATAGATACAGCCTACAGGAAAATTAAAGAGACCTTTGGAGATAAGAGAACCCCTTGTATGAACATCAAGAGCTCAGATGGAAACCCAGTTCTAAGCAAAGAAGGGAAAGCAGAAAGTTGGAAGGATTATATACAGGGTCTATACAAGGGCGATGAACTTGAGGACAATAATATGGAAATGGAAGAGGATGTAGATGAAGATGAAATGGGAGATACGATACTGCGTGAAGAGTTTGACAGAGCACTGAAAGACCTGAGTCGAAACAAGGCCCCCGGAGTAGACAACATTCTATTGGAACTACTGACGGCCTTCGGAGAGCCAGTCCTGACAAAACTCTACCATCTGGTGACCAAGATGTATGAAAGAGACGAAATACCCTCAGACTTCAAGAAGAATATATTAGTTCCAATCCCAAAGAAAGCAGGTGTTGACAGATGCGAAAATTACCGAACAATCAGTTTAATAAGCCGCAGCTGCAAAATACTAACACGAATTCTTTACAGACGAATGGAAAAACTAATAGAAGCCGACCTCAGGGAGGATCAGTTTGGATTCCGTAGAAATACTGGAACACGTGAGGCAATACTGACCTTACGACTTATCTTAGAAGAAAGATTAAGGAAAGGCAAACCTACATTTCTAGCATTTGTAGACTTAGAGAAAGCATTTCACAATGTTGACTGGAATACTCTCTTTCAAATTCTAAAGGTGGCAGGGGTAAAAGACAGGGGGGAAAGGCTATTTACAATTTGTACAGAAACCAGATGGCAGTTATAAGAGTCGAGGGGCATGAAAGGGAAGCAGTGGTTGGGAAGGGAGTGAGTCAGGGTTGTAGCCTCTCCCCGATGTTATTCAATCTGTATATTGAGCAAGCAGTAAAGGAAACGAAAGAAAAATTTGGAGTAGGTATTAAAATCCATGGAGAAGAAATAAAAACTTTGAGGTTCGCCGATGAAATTGTAATTCTGTCAGAGACAGCAAAGGACTTGGAAGAGAAGTTGAACGGAATGGACAGTGTCTTGAAGGGAGGATATAAGATGAACATTAACAAAAGCAAAACGAGGATAATGCAATGTAGTCGAATTAAGTCGGGTGATGTTGAGGGTACTAGATTAGGAAATGAGACACTTAAAGTAGTAAAGGAGTTTTGCTATTTGGGGAGCAAAATAACTGATGATGGTCGAAGTAGAGAGGATATAAAATGTAGACTGGCAATGGCAAGGAAAACGTTTCTGAAGAAGAGAAATTTGTTAACATCGAGTATAGATTTAAGTGTCAGGAAGTCATTTCTGAAAGTAGTTGTATGGAGTGTAGCCATGTACGGAAGTGAAACATGGACGGTAAATAGTTTGGACAAGAAGAGAATAGAAGCTTTCGAAATGTGGTGCTACAGAAGAATGCTGAAAATTAGATGGGTAGATCACATAACTAATGAGGAAGTATTGAATAGGATTGGGGAGAAGAGAAGTTTATGGCACGACTTGACCAGAAGAAGGGATCAGTTGGTAGGACATGTTCTGAGGCATCAAGGGATCACCAATTTAGTATTGGAGGGCAGCGTGGAGGGTAAAAATCGTAGGTGGAGACCAAGAGATGAATACACTAAGCAGATTCAGAAGGATGTAGGTTGCAGTAGGTACTGGGAGATGAAGAAGCTTGCACAGGATAGAGTAGCATGGAGAGCTGCATCAAACCAGTCTCAGGACTGAAGACCACAACAACAACAATCTGATATTGTTTCTAAACCTAATATTCTTAAACTGTTGTGTTTCTGAGTCACCTCTTGACTACACATACATTTAAAAAAATCTTTGCATGTTTGTCCAGTTTCCTCTCTGTTTTTAGTTACAGCTGCATTTGCAATTTATGTTGTAAAGTGTAATCCTAACAAACATAAGTCTCTGTTTTGCCTACTCTGATTATTTTCAGCAGTTCTCTAACTAAATTTCCATTAGACCCTCGCATATGCTCTCAAAGATGACAAATTAAACAGCATTAGTAGTTGTAGAAGGCAAACTATGATAAAATATCACTCTCAATAAAAAAGGCAGATGGAAACATGAGAAACTGCTAAGGTACTCCTTTCTATTTCAGGAAACAAATGACCAATATCCACAGCTTCATGTATAAATTAAAAACACGAACTGTGGATATTTATAGTTTTTTGTAAACTTCTTCTTGATGTAAATTAATACTGCCAAATCGCCAAAGTTTGTTTTTAATTTAGATATCATAAAATATACTACTAAGCAGAAATGTTAAAATCCTTTAACCAACTGTGTATATATTAATGTACAAAAGTTAAGTATTAGAATAAATTAAAGACAAGCTCACTGAGGATGGTATTGCAGAAACTAAAAGTTTTTTGTAAATGTTGAACTAATGAAAACTGATTCCCTTCTTAGGTGGAATACTCAAACATATTTAATTACAAATGATAATTAATTGAAACCTCAGCTACCAACAGGTGTTGTTGATATACCTTAATGGGGACAGCTGAAAATGTGTGCCCCAACCAGAAATCAAACCCGGGATCTCCTGCTTACATGGCAGATGCTTTATCCATCTGAGCCACTGAGGACACAGATGAATAGCGCGACTGCAGGGACTTATCCCTTGCACGCTCCCCATGAGATCCACATTCCCAACTGTCCACAATCTAAATTTGTAATGTTCCTAATATTTGCCCATCCACTCATTACTCGTGCCAACTAAGGTGACGATTCCCGTAAGAGTTTGGGAAAATATGCGCATTCACACAGATGAAGGTCAATGGCCAGATAGCCTTCATATATTTAATTACTACAAAAGCCTTTCTTTCTCTCTTTGTCTCTTGTGCTAACTAACGGAATAAATGAAGCTTTAGTATTGGAAAAAAAAGATGAGAACTACAGCAACTACTGTTGAACATAAAAACCTGGAGGTGAAAATTAGAAATGATGTGCTACAAGACATAGAAATTGTATGAAGAATAAATTTGGGAAAGATTACTAAATGGTACATGTACAGTATTGTATTTAACTGTTTTCAATGTGGTATTTAGTCCAAAGTCTAGTTTAATGCAGCTCTTCATGCTGGTTTATTCTGTACAAGCTTATTCAGCTCTCAGAAACTAATGCAACTCACACCCACTTAAACCTCATTGTCATGCCCTCATGCCCTGGTCTCCTTCACCCCCCCCCTCCCCCCGACACACACCTTTCACTTCATTACAAAATTAACTGTTGTTTGAGGCCTCGGAATGTGTCCTCTCAACTGATTGCTTCTGTTAGTCAAGTTGTAACAGAACTTTCTTTTTCCCCCAGTTCGAATGAGTATCCTTCCATTAGTTATCAGATCTACTCATCAGATCTTCAGCATTGTTCAGGAGCAGCTTCTCATCAGCTTGTTTCTGAATTGTTTATTATCCATATTTTATTCCTCCACAAGACCATATTCCAGACAAAACGACATTAGAAACGACTTTCTAATTCTTAAATTTGTACATGTCTCTCTCTCTCTCTTGGAAACATTTTTCCTCCTGTTGCTAATCTGCATTTTATAATGTCTCTACTTTATCTATTATTCTTCTTCATTGATAGCGAAACCCACCTACTTCTATCAGTGTCTCATTTCCTATCCAAATTCGCTCAGTCTCACATGGTTTGGATCAACTACATTAAGCTAACTTTCTTCACTTTTATTGATGTTCAACGTATAACCTCTTTTCAAGACACTGCCCACTGCATTCAGCTTAAAGTCCTTTGCTGTCCCTGATGGAATTATAAAATCATCAGGAAATGTTAAAGGCCTTATTTTTTCATTCTAAATTTTAATTCCCTTTCCAAATTTCTCCTTGGGTTCCTTTAGTGCTTGCTCCATCTACAGATTGAAGAACATGTTCAGTCTTTTTTCTGTACAAGTTGTAGATAACATTTTGCTCTTAGTATTTTCTTCAAGTTACCTTTAGAATTTCGAACAGTGTATTGCAGTCAACATTGTGGAAATTATTCTCTAAATATAAAAACGTAGGTTTACTTAATTTTCCATTTATCTTCCAAGATGTGATGCTTAAATAGGATTTCCTGCGATAAGCGCATAAAAGTTAGTGCAATAATAATATTTGTTTGACACTGGTTAAGAACATTATTAGATTTAGTTCATAAGTTTGGAGTATTTCATTTAAAATTACTAGTGGCAAAGAATAATTTGGCAATGACATCAAGTAAACATATAAAAGAAAGAAAGAAATAGTCACACACAAAATGAATGCTTACTTCAATTTGTCTCCCTTTATTAGACCAAAACTACTGCGGTGGTATAGACATGTGAAAAGGATGAAAGAAGGAAGGCCTCAAAGATGAACTGAATACCACAATTAAGAAGAAAACAAATATCAACTATCGAACACTTAAATAAGTGGTATTTACACACTGACAAGGGAAAAATGTTCATGATGGGTATGGAGGGACGAATGGAAAAAAAAGAATTAGAGAATCTCTGTCATAATAGGTTATTATATGATATGTAAACACTACTAAACGAGAAATTAAAGAAACAAATTCTACAATATGAGCATATGATAATTTTTAAACTACTATAAATGAGAGTAAAAATATCAAAATTAAAATGATGTTATCGTCATCATTATCTTAAGCCATTTAATATCCCATTTTGAATCAAAGACTCCTGTAGAATTTTCAGTACACTACAGTTTTGGGTATAGGAATCCACATTGCTTCTTCATGTTTCCTAATGCTATAAACCTAGCACCCATTAGATCATCGACCAGCTATTTTCTTGTACCTGTCAATCCAGCAAGGAACTGTGTAAGTTCGTTTACTATCTGTTCCCCTGGCTGTATGTCTACCCACTTTCATTTAATTTTTGTTGCATTTGTAATCATTTCTTTCGCTCTAGTCTGATCCCTAGCCTTTGATTTGTTTTCATATCCCGCATTCAATGGTTACAGCAGAGAAATTACAATTATCCTATGTTTTGCACGTTGGTCAAAAGGACAAAGTACTAAGATTTCGATATTGATTCAAGCATAAACGTGAGGTTTCTTTATATTCATACTGGAGCAGAATCTTTGGTGACTACACAGATCTGTTGCTTTTAAAATCTCGGAAATGTATTACATCACGAATTCTGACGAAGAGTGCTTATGAGACATCTGTAAATAAATGGCTGCACACTAAATTTTTCATGAGCAAATCTTTATTGTTTCCTTATTTTCACAGTTTCTCGTAGTTACAGCAGCCTAGACGTTCTCTAGCTCAAGACTAACAGAGAACACATCGTCTGGCCACGGACCTGTTTGTAGTGTGTATTGGAAGCATGTGAGAGAGGAGCTCCAGCAGTAAATCCTGCCCGTTAATTTGCTCGAGCTGATGGCTATGTCGCAGTCTCTCTTGACTTTGGTCAGTACCATTTCTAGAGGAAGTGGCCGTATAACGTTGTACTTAACATAATACCTTCCTCAAGTACAAGTTATGATCCTTCCATACCTTTTGTTTTTATCACTGTTTAACAGCAGTCGATAGTGAAGTAGCTACGAGCATGTTGTTTGTGAAACCCTGTAAAAGTCATGTTACACATCAACATAATTTCATGCATGGAGCACTCTCAGGAGTTTCGCTGTATAAAATCATTTTATTATTAATATTAATGTTATTATTATTCTCATTTTGGCCACCAAAGGAACATGTGACAATGTCAATTCATTCTCATTAGCTGTTTTCTTTTCATTCAACATTCTCTCATATTTTTGTCATGTCTATTTTTCCTTTCTTCAGACCAATACACTCCTGCTTTCTTACTACTTCTGTGATGGAAGACATCTATATTTAACAGTATCTCTACATGCAAAACAAACAATATGTCTATCCCACATATTGCTTTCAGGTTGCGTATTTCTAAAGATTTTGTATGTCCTTGGACACAGCTCATTGTTAATTTATTTTCACAGAGATACTTTGTGATATGTTTTTGTCAGCCTTTTGTCATTCATCCTGTATAAAGTGTCCAAATTATATCATTATTATTGCTAGTTTTTTTTCTATTCTGATATATTTCATCATTGCTTCTCGATTTGAAGGCTTCATTGTTGCATATTGGACTTAAAATTCCCTTATGAAACTTCTCTCTAATATTTCTAATTTTTAAATATATAATCCATTGCAAGACATTCACTTCTGTACAGGTATTATTATTTCACTTCCATGCTGTAATGCAATATTTTTGCGTTTCTTCATATGCACATCTTACTGTAAATAGTTTTTGTTATTCCATAAACACTTCACATTTTGTACATTCTATCATTTTTGAGAGATTTTTCTGACTCATTTTCTCAAATTATCACTCCTAGCAGCTTAAACTTTTTCATCTTTTCTATTTCACCAATGTATGTTCAAAATAAATTTGATGGAACATGTATGTTAGTAAAATTTTGGTTCTCTCTGCAGAGATTCTTCAACCTGCTTCGCTGGCTAAATGTTCCAAAAAATTTACTTGTATTTGTGGATGTATCAGCTTTGAAGCAAGTTCAGCAAAATCTACTTGCAAATGCCTGGCAATCTACATCTGTGTGCTGTTTCTTTCTTCCTAGTTTTAGTCATGGTACTTGATTTTCTTTTAATTTTCCGTTTCAGATACTGTTACTCTCCTGATCTCACAAACTGCAACCAATTTTTGGCCACATCCAGTGGCCTCTTCCACAGCATTGTGTCCAAGGCATCTTCTTCCCGTACTCCAAATATCTCAAGATTTTTGGCCACCTAGTCTCTCCATCTTATTTTCAGTGTGCCTTAGGGTCTTTTCCAACACTTCTCTGAATATTGATCCCTCTTCTTTTCTAAGGACGTGCCCATCCCATCTCAGCCTCCTTGTCATGGCTTCAGCAATAAGATATGGTTAATTGTACACCTCACTAAGCTCCCTGTTGTTTTTTTTTTCTTCTTCTTCGCCATTCTCCTCCATCATGAAATGTCTTATGCAGGATTTTATTTTCGAAAAACTTCATCTTTGTCTCTCAATAGTTACCTGTTCCCCATATTTCTACCCCATATAGCAATACTTGTGTGTTTATAGTTTTATATATCCTTATTTCCGTTCCTCTTGATAAAGTTTTGGATGATAGTAGTTTACTGAGTGAATATGATGCTCTGGATGCCGCTTTTATACTCGCTGCTATTTTTTGTTTCCCACCACTTCTGTTATTTAGTCCGACCCACAGATGCTTAAGTTCTTCTGCTTCTCCAAACACACAGTCATCAATCTGTATGGTTTGCCGATATCTGGCCTCATAATTACTTTCTACCGTCATGAATTTTGTTTTCTTTTCATTTACCTCTAATTCAGCTTGCTTTACTTTTTTAAATTTTGCGAATATTTTCCCATCATCTAGATTTTCAGCGATTAATGTTATGTCATCTGCAAGTATACAGTCTGTTTATTCCTACGCTAATTTCAGCCTCTGCTTCGCTTGTTGCGTACAGTGCTTCCTGTATTATTACAATGAACAGTAGTTGTGAGATTCCTTGCCTGAGTCCTGTTTCTATGTCAAAGGCCATGGAATATTCTCTGTGCATTTTCACTATCGCTTTCAAGTCTTCCAGTGCAACTTTTAAAATACTGAATCTTCTTTGGTATTCCAAACTACTACATTTTCCCCCACAACTTATTCCTGTTTAAGCTATCGTATGCTTTTTTTTAAATCAACAAACAATACTGCCATTTCTTTTGTTGTATTCCCAATATTTTGATATGGCTGCTTTCGATTTTTCTTAAGTCCCACTTGCCTGTCACCTATCATCTCTTTTAAATACAGTTCCTATTTTTTCCGGAGATTCTTGAAGAGTACTTTGTAGGCTGTGCTATCTAATGAGTTGCCTCTATAATGTCTGCATTCTTGTTTATCGCTCTTTTTATGCTTTGGTACTATGACTGCTTTTTCCCACTCAGATGGCATAATTTCTCCATTACAAATTTTGTTCACGAGTTCGTACATTTGTTTCGCAATTTTATCTTTTCCCTTCTTAATCAGCTCAGCTACTATTCCAGCTTTCCCTGGAGCTTTGTTGTTTTTTAGTATTATGCTTGCACTCACTGTCTATTTCGAGGTCAGGAGTGGAACTAAGAGCTTACATTCAGATATTTATGTTGTTCCCTCCATTTACGTACATCCATTTTCAACATTTAAAAGCTTCTCAAAATATTTTATCAAAATCTTCATACTTTCTTTCAAAAGCGATATTGCCACTTTTAGCTTTGACACTATACACCCGTGGTATGTATCCTTTTCTGAAGAACCTAATGGACCTTTAAAAGTCTCTTGCATTCTCTGCAATTTTATCCTTTTTTCCTCTCTTCACTAAACTTTCGACATGCTCTCTCTTTTTCCTTCTGAGAAGATTTTTGGTTTCCCTGTTAGCATTTTCATATGCTTGTTTTCTTTCGTTGGAATCTTCCTGTAGGTGTTTTTTCTTCGCTACTCGTCTTACTTTCACTTCTTGCCCACATTCTTCCGAGAACCATGGCTTTCTCTTCCTTCTTTTCTTTTCCCATACACTTCTATTGCTGCTTTCACGTTTGTTTTTATCATCTCCTACTAGCCTACAGTGTCGAGGTACACTTCCAGTATTATAAAAACCAATAGGAGGAACAGTATAAAAGAATGGAACACTGATTCGAAAACTTGAAAGATGATGTAAAGGCACAGAATTTGTCATTAAGCTTCAATTGTAAACACTTACTAATTTTTGTAATACACGATTGAAGAGGATTTGAGGTAAGCAATAACTTTGTTTTACATCTGTATTTGTTTTAAAAGCTTAGAAATTTCGTCCACAGAATTCACTCCGGGGACTGTAAGCATTTCACGGATTGTATTTTACAACTTATTTTGAGTGTCTTTAGAGCTCAGTAATTGGCGATTGATTACAGATTTCGAATTGAATACCTGCTCTAAGCTGGATCTGCTAGTTCTAAAGCCCCCTTGATTTTTGTTTAGTTGTCGGAGGATGGTTTCTTTTTGAGTTTTATTCAGTAGATATTTGGAAATACTTTATAAGCAACTAGCATTCGAAATATTTATCTGTAGTTACTGACATCTTTCAATGCACAGCACACACGGCGAACGTTCGCGCTTCATAGCCTTGGCTCATACATGCATGTTCAATTGCTTTTCCTGCTGTCATGGCACTGCTCTAGCGTGAGGCGAAGAATGTGGGCTAAGTCATTTTTTGCGTAGAATCCCATCACTTTTCTATGATAAATGGGAAGAAGTCTCCTTGCGAAATGAACTGAGCCAGGTGGTTTACCAACTTCTGCAAGACATTCAACAGAAGGCCCTGGATTCGGCGACTTACGTACACACCGCTTTTAATGAATATGTTGTAGATTTTTCAAATCAGAAAAACTTTGAGAAATGCTGGTGAGGAATACTGACTATTGCGACAGAATGCACAAGAAATGAAATAAACGGAAGAGTGCTGATTTCCTGGAGTGCTTCTAGTAAACAAAATAGATTTTTCAGAACGAAGCTCTCCTTGTGCCGACTCTACAATCAATGTGTATTTTGACTTACAGTAAAATTGGAATTTCTAGCGCAGATGGGAAAAAAAATAAACGCGTCACGGGGAGCCTGGGGTGCAAGAAATAATTACAAATGTAATGAAAGTGACGTGGAGATGGAGAGGAACAAGGACTGGATGGGAGTTGAACCAAGGAAGTTCTTGGGTTAATTGTAAGAGGTAAGAAAATAGAGGCGAAGACCCAATGGTAGCTGGTAGAGCAACAGTAGAAAGTATGCAGTACGCAGAGGGCTCAATCTGTAGGGTACCTTTACACAGCAATGAATATCAAATGGCCACTTACGATCTTAAGTATTACTGCAATGATGTAGTGATAATTATTTTTAAAAAAATAATATAACCTGTCGGCATATGATTTGTCTGGAATCGGAATCATTACATTCTTCTTGATTTCTGAGGGTATTACGCCTGTCTCACCCACCTGTTGTGGAAGATATTTGAGACTGGTGAAATACTCTCAAACTTCATGAAGAATGTGCGACGGCGTGCTCAAAAATGCCTCCGATTTTTTAAAGTGAAAACCCTTAAATTTTTTAAATAAAAAACAGTTATTAACATTCTATATCTTTATTCTTAATGTATCTTGCTGAAAGTTCACAACAACTCTGCTGTCGACCCGCGGCGCTATATCACATCAGTACACTCAGTTTTGCCAGAAACAAAAGCGCTACCTACCGTTCAAGTAGGGTTCCTTTACGAGGTGGGGCGTTGCCAAAGCGATCTGTAAGCGCCTTCTTTATCTACGTCATCGTTTGCCCTGTCTGTGGATGTTCGTGCACCCACACAGATGACACTGATCTCTCCTCAAACGTATAACTGTGTTTGCTCACAAGCAACAGCGGCCTCACAACTGAAACAATGCAAACTGAAACGGCACAATACAGTACTGACAACAATGCTTTTCCTCGGCTTCAAAACAGGCACACGACTGAAACATCTATTTATTTCCCAACTGTACGAAATGAAGGGAGCGTACAGGCACGCCTCGGAGAAGCGTTCTGTTTGACAGTACTCGATCGTATTATCACGTAAGAGATACAGGAATCAGTACAAACTGTAAGTAAGGCTGTTGTATATGGTATGTATTTGTTGCTGAATAACGAATATGGCACGAGATTCGAAGTACCGTTTTATTACTCCCGGAAACGTTTCATTACTGGCATGTTTTCTTCCCTCACACAGTCCGTGCGCAACTCGGAACGGGTCAACTGTTTTTGCATTTCACCATTTCGTTACCCTCAGCAGGCTCGGGTGAAGCAAACGTTTCGTTATTCGCATCTCTTCTTCCCGCATGCAGTCCGTGCGTGCCGAATCGCTAGTTACCGAATTTTTTTCAGTTTTTGTTCCTCAGT
The DNA here is from genome assembly GCF_023864345.2 of Schistocerca serialis cubense. Classification (NCBI taxonomy): domain Eukaryota; kingdom Metazoa; phylum Arthropoda; class Insecta; order Orthoptera; family Acrididae; genus Schistocerca; species Schistocerca serialis. The sequence continues at coordinate 391,306,263 of NC_064641.1, read as the reverse complement.
GGGATCAGTCGGTAGTGACACGGGGTAAGAAGTACGTTTTCTCAGTCGGCATGTTTTCTTTCCGGCATGCAGCTCGTCTCCTGCACGGTCGAGTCGACAGGGTTCGTAGGCCTTTCCTTACTCCCAAGACATATTTCACATGCGTCCTGTGAATTCAGAACTTCTTGTGCTGGCAATATATGGTGTAAGCGGGTTATGAGAAACCGGACGGACTTTGAAAAGCCCGCACGTTTGCGTCACATCGAAATTTCGGGATTACCGAAGTGTCCGTTTCCATCCGTCTGCTTTGACCCATGACGTCATCAGTATGGTGGTAATAGCTATTCTAAGCGTCTCCAATACGGCGTCTATGATATCACTACATACACACGGCAATAAACACGAAAATACGTAGCCGGCCGGTGTGGCCGAGCGGTTCTAGGCGCTACAGTCTGGAACCGCGCGACCGCTACGGTCGCAGGTTCGAATCCTTCCTCGGGCATGGATGTGTGTGATGTCCTTAGGTTAGTTAGGTTTAAGTTGTTCTAAGTTCTAGGGGACTGATGACCACAGCAGTTAAGTCCCGTAGTGCTCAGAGGCATTTGAACCATTTTGAAAATACGTACAAATAAGACAATAACATCTCCCTCCGAAAACACAATCAAACCAACGGGGCAGTCGCGGGAAATTGGGGGTTTTAGGAAGGGAACAAGCTAAATATAACAGTAAAAAAAAGACACAACACGATCCCAAAACATAAAAATGAAGAAAAAAAAATTTAAAAAATCTACAGGAATCAGACACTTTCCTTGACCTATATAGGTCAACCGCAGCTGACGATACCAAAACAATTCCTACAGCAAAAACTACGAAAATTGGAATCAGACAGTTCCCTTGACCACAGCTGGCGATACCAAAACACCAATATCTACATATAAAACTACGAAAATTGGAATCGGTCATTTCCCTTGACCTATATAGGTCAACCATAACTATTGATACGAAAAAATCACCACCTACAACTACGATAAACAAAACTTAAACCACAGCACCCCAAAAATTCAAAAATCAAACATTCCTACTTAAAATTAAAAAGCATTCAATACCCAAAAAACACAACAAGACATCTACAAACACAACCTACTCATAAACTCCGCGTCGTAATGACGTCACACACCACAACACCATTACGTTATGGGTCAAAGCAGACGGGTGGAATCGGACGCTTCCGTTGACCCGAATTTTGTACCCGGATACAGACAGCCTGCCGACGGTAAGTTGCCCTATGCAAATAAAACAATTACGATTTACGGAATTTTAAGGAATGTGAGCGATACAAACTTACGTAAGTCGGTGTGCTGCAGTATCGAGATATTATGTTTGCGGCACGGACGTGTGATCTAAAAGAATGTGGTCTAAAAGAACACTTACACAATTGGCTTGCCTGTGGACAACTGTCTGCGGGCCACGCAGTGCTGTGGGGCGGCTCATGTGATTTTCGATTGTTGGCGGCTTCTCATTATTCTCAATAAAAAAAGTATGGAAGTTTGTATATAGGAGAGCGTGCAAGCGTGGTTGCAGGTGTTTTTTTTTTTTTAATAAAAGGGGCCGTCAAATAAAAAGGAGACAGGTTACATAACGAACATGGCGCGTACGTTGGTAATGCATGTAGGTTTACGTATAGAAGTACCCTCTGTTGGGAATCAGGAAGGAACAGTGCGAACTTTCAACGCTATGCCATTTGTGTGTTAGACGTGCTCGACTAGAAGTCGTCGAGTCGTGTGTGCGTCCGACTTCACTATGGGGGCCGGAAAGAGGAACTGCAAGGTGTAGACTGATTTTTGACTGGTGACAGACTCAGGAAGTGAAATGCGTGCTCGAATGTTTGTTGTGTACGGCAAACGCAGTTTGTGACGTGTGCGCGTGTTTCCGTGGAATAAACGATTTCGAGAAGGTAGGATATCATTGAAAGCAGCCAGCCACGACAGGCTCATCGAGTCATTACCCGTTCCGTGATTGGTGGGGTGAATGCAGTTTCCATATTTTTGGAGACCTGAAGTAACTCACTCGTGGCTGTTGATAGCTTCGGACGAAGAGATACACGCCTGGGTACAGTCATCGTTTCGCAGGCAACCACAAGAATTTTTCCTCGGGGCACTGGAAGTCTCACAATTGGATAAATGTAGTAACAGTTATGGCGATTACTTTTGAAGTAACGTATAGTTTACTTACTGTTTCCCAATCTTTCTAGTGTTCATTTGAGTGCCCCTTATAAAACTAATGTATCTATCTACGTACCAATCCTCATTTAGTGAATTTAGCTGAGATTTATTAACGTGTATGTATTTCTAATCAATCGAAATTATCAAGACAAAAACAAGGTCCGGGTTTATGCCGGCCAGGTGCATGAAAACTCCTCACAGGACACCTTCAAAACTATGACAAGTCCGGGTAAATCGAGATGTATGGCAACACTAGTTATGCGGGAACTGTGTGTCTTCCCCATCAATAAGTTCGAGCTACCTACGTTTCTTACATGGTGTTCAAAACGATTATAAAATTACAATGTGGTCTGAGTGGAATGCAAAGATTAGCTCTACTTTACAAAAACACCTTATTATATCTGAGTGCACATTAACGATAAATGAAATGTACAGTTTCTCATAGTGTAGTGCAAACACCACGTAGCGGTAAAATAGCAAATGGTGTGATTTTTTAATCAGAGAAGGGCCACAAAATAAAGCAAAATGTGATTTGTGCAGACAGTTATTCTATCATAGGAGGGTACATAATAATTGCAAAATACGTTCATACGTAATGACATTGAGTATCGAAAGCAACGAGTAACAAATCCTCTGAAGCGGGTATGTGCCTCGACCACAGCGAATTCATACCGTACAAAATTTTGCTGTTGCTTTTACAGCCCTAGCCGTAAACACGACTGCCGCGTTTTATGGATTGTCCGCAACTGTTACAGATTTATCACTTTAATTACGAAACTACGTAAAATTATTAAAAAATTACGGAAGTATACAATTTACAATATGATGCTTTTAAAAAAAATCTAAAAAGGTACTGTTTACATTTCGCTGATTATACGCTGCTGACATGTTTTATAGATTTTAATGATTTCCTAAGTGTGTACCCACCAAACCTCTCTGCAAATGATTTCGTCACCACAGCTTACTAAAGCCGCGGTTACATTGAGTTCGAAACATGTTCTGGAACATTACTCGCGGCTAATACTGTACTACTCATGCTCGCTACATGTTTTCAACATCTTGGTAACACAAAGCCATTGTTCTACGGCTGTGTCGGTGGTCGGTACAGATCAGAGGAACATTCTTCCTTGCCTAAGTGCCGCTACACAGCGCTAATGTTTGTTCTTACTCTGTAGTCTTGCGTGTTGTCTTTCCTTTACGAAATGGAGTAGACAAGAAGCACAATTTACGAATTTGTCACTCTCTGTGAGGCAGAGGAGTGCCTCTGGAATGTTCGGAGTCATAGTTATCAAGTATTAAACAGAAGCAAGACTCGCTAGAAAAATAAAATAAAAATAAAAAACGCCCTTTGTCATCAGCAAGTTACCAACTGTCGCCATACGAAAGGACGGTGGAAAAAAAGGACGCTCCAATGTCTGACTTGACTGACTGCTTGGTCCAACACTTGACGACGTACTGTTTGCTCACAAGAATTCAAAGTGAGACCTTTGAAAGAAAAGTAACTTACCTCATGTTCAGCGTGCTGTTTTGCGTCTGGTTTACCGACACTCTCGAAAGCAAATTGGAATGAGCAGGTGCAGCAGCTAAAGAAAAATAAATTTTTCTTTGCTTGTCAGAAACAATCTGTGTCTTTGATGTGACGTACGGTGCAATGCACACACGACAAACTATTCAAAACTTTATTAAGAATGATGAAGGAGGGTTTTACTTTAAAGAAAATCGTTCTTCAAAAATTAAACTCCGATTACTGTCAGAAAAGACTGTACAACATAAGAAGACTCTTGACAATTTACGAAATTCTCTCATTACAAAAACTGCAGACATCTCAATTAACTGTGTAATTTGTGACATAATGAAAACGAAGAGATCAAATTAACACAAACCATAAATATTATTAGTTGTCTATTGTACAAAGAGGTCCTTCAATGAAGAGTTCTGACAAACTGACATTCCATTCTTGCGCACGCAGGGGCTACTTTGAAATATCCCTCCAAAAATCTTCTCTGTCATTAGAAATGAAGTCCCATGCTTCTTGACAGAGCGTAGGGGAACGATGCGAAAGACCCACACCGCCGTACTAGGCAAGGTCCTAATGGAGGGAGTTTGCCGCTGCCTTCCTCCACCGTAATTGGGATGAATGATGACGAAGCCGACACTCGGGGCAAGTGAGAGTCCCTGACCCCGCCGGGAATCAAACCCGGGACCCCGTGCTCGGGAAGCGAGAACGCTACCGCGAGACCACTAGCTCTGTCACTATAATCAACAAAATAGCTTTACAGACAAATTGTGCTCTTAGTAATAAGATATTCCAGATAATTTCTTCCAGATTCACAAATAGCTGATCTCGTTTACTGAAAACTGAACAGCTCGCTACTACGCCTCTGGTAAGAATGACCCAGTGCTGCACAATTGACTGGAGACCAATCGTACCACAGATTACATTAAACCCAGAGTCAAGTATCTTATCCACTACTGGTGCAGCGCGCTCATGCAACATTGTCCCAGCGCAGTAAAGGTGAATTATTTACAATGGCAGAAAACTTACGAAAACCTTACAAAATGAATGTATGTAGGAGGCAACAGTCAGTAGTAAACGTGGATGTGGTAGGGGGATCATCTACTGCAGGTTCCCCTCTCACATTCATTGGAAATGTGAGAGAAAGCAGAAGGTAATTCGCCGCAATATTGAGAGTGGTAGTGATGTTCAGTCCCATTGGGGCACTGTTAAGTGGGGTGGGTGTTCCCCAAGGGTCGGTGCTGGAGCCACTGCTGTTTCTTGTTTATATAAATGATATGCCTTCTAGTATTACAGGTGATTCAAAAATATTTCAGCCGGCCGGTGTGGCCGTGCGGTTCTAAGCGCGTCAGTTTGGAACCGCGTGACCGCTACGGTCGCAGGTTCGAATCCTGCCTCGGGCATGGATGTGTGTGATGTCCTTAGGTTAGTTAGGTTTAAGTAGTTCTAAGTTCTAGGGGACTGATGACCTCAGTAGTTAAGTCCCATAGTGTTCAGAACCATTTTTTCAAAAATATTTCTGTTTGCTGATGACACCAGCTTGGTAGTGAAGCATCTTATGTGTAATATTGAAACATTATCAAATAATGTAGTTCATGAAATAAGTTCGTGGCTTGTGGAAAATAATTTGATGCTAAATCACTGTAAGACTCAGTTTTTTACAGTTTCTAACTCACAATTCAACAAGAACTGATATTTTGATCAGACAGAATGGGCATATTATAAGCGAGACGGAACAGTTCAAGTTCCTAAGGATCTTGTTCAGAAACTAAATGCTGCTTTATTTACCATTAGAACAGTATCTGAAATAAGTGACATTTCAACACGAAAAGTAGTCTACTTCGCATATTTTCATACGCTTATGTCATATGGTATTATTTTTTGGGGCAATTCTTCTGATTCAAAAAGGGTATTTTTGGCTCAAAAACGGGCTGTTCGAGCTATATGTGGTGTAAGTTCGAGAACCTCTTGTCGACCCCTGTTCAATAGTCTGGGAATTCTGGCAATGCCCTCACAGTATATATTTTCTTTAATGTCGTTTGTTGTTAGCAATATTAGCTTATTCCCAAGAGTTAGCAGCTTTCACTCAGTTAATACTAGGCAGAAATCAAATCTGCATGTCGAATGCACTTCCTTGACTCTTGTGCAGAAGGGAGTGCACTATTCTGCTGCATCCATTTTCAATAAGCTACCACAAAAACTCAAAAATCTTAGCAGTAGCCCAAACGCTTTTAAGTCTAAACTGAAGAGTTTCCTCATGGCTCACTCCTTCTATTCTGTCGAGGAGCTCCTGGAAGAGCTGAAAAATTAAGCAAATTCCAGTGTTACACTGTTGATTTTCTTTATTTAAACTTACGAATTGTCGCCTGAATACGTTTCTTGTATTTCATTTTATCTGTTTCTACTATCGTGTTATAATTTCATCTATTGACTCGTCCATGACCATGGAGACCTCTCCTTAATTTGGTCCCACGGAACACTAAATAAATAAATAGAGACATTGAGGCTGAATAAGTTTCATTACGAAAAACATAAATTTTAAGAAAATGAAAAGTAAATATTTGATCAATTAAATATGTCTCCTTTATTTAGGTACGGAAAAGTGTCTGAATTATATCGTTTAAAGGCCTAATATCAGGCTTATAATTTTTAAAATTTTCCATGGCGGGCGGAGGGGACTGGACTCTCGTCAGTGTTTGCCGTGTGATTGCTGACAGATTCTTCTCGAGGTTCCGGGCAGCTGTGCCCAAGTAACGAAACTGGTCCGGCCGCGGGTGTCTGGCTACCGGCAGAGCAGCGACCGCAACTCTCACGTGCGGGCGAAAGAGAGAAATCGGAGACCGAAACGTGGCCCCCCGGAGAAACCGCCTTGAGGTAGGTTAGGGAAAGTAGCCCCCGGCCAATTATGTAGCTGCTCGCCGGTAATTAGGACTGCGTGTCGCGCGCGCCGTTTGGCCGCGGGAAGAGGAGGGCACGAAAACACCGGCCACGGGGCCATTGTCCTCGGAGCAGCGCTAAACACAGCTTTTCGGCGAGCGGGAGAAAGCCGAGGCGCTTCCCGACCGCGGTTACGTACACGTGAGTGTGGGAGGCGCGGGTCCCTGACCCGGGTGCCCGCACGTTACTTAACGCCCGGGGTGCCCACAAGACTAGAGACGTTTTCAAGTGTCAAACAAGTTTGATTTGCGTATGCAGACTGAAGCGACGAATGAAAATTTAATTCGAACCCGGGTGACCTGCTCACTAGGCAGATGCGCTAACCACTACGCCACCCTGGCACGACGGCTTTGCACAACTGCACGTGTAAGCTTATCAGTCCGTCGCTGACACAGAAGACTGCAAACCTTCTTTCCTTCACGTCTGGGCAAGCTGTGCAGGCACTAGAGTACATGTGAAGCTTACTGGGACAGGGTAAATACTAGCTACAATGAAGTCAATAATTCGATCGTAATATTGGCATTTTAATTTGATATTCCCCACAACTGACAAAATTTACAAAAAAATTGTGAATCTCTTTGTCCACCCACACACTCCTGAGAATGGCACATTAACAATTTGCAATGACGCGTCCCTATTACCGGCAGCTGCGTTGATAAATACTCGGCACCTCGCAAGGATAACTTCTCAGATCGAGAAGTAGTTAGGCGTTGGTTAAAATCTCGCTTCTGAGCACACAAAGAGCTCTAACCGCAGAACTCTGCACGGAACACGTGTTGGTGCAATGGTACGATACAGACCGTATATCTCCCTTCGAAGACGATGGCCAAGACGGCGTCTCCAAGTCCGTACCGCTCGATGGCTGAAGGTGAAGTCCTTCCACAATTCTCTCGTCTCCCACGCGTACGAAAACGCGGCGGAAGAATACTCAGTTTCGGCCAATGTCGAACGCTCTATCATCGCCGAAATCCCTCCACTGAGATCTACCCAATGATCGAGTAGGTCATGTCGCCCCTAGGCAAACGAAATTCGCGTCTTCGCCACGTGTTGCCCAGCACAGGTGGCTCCGGATGCCGGGCTATCCCCAAAAGCGCCGTATTGTCCTGCGTTCCCGGTGACCGCTACCTGCCGCCCACGGCGGCCCGGCGAGCTACGGCCAGCTGCAGACTTTGCATTCCACAATCCTCAACTTCCGACACTTTTCACCAACGCTTTAAGTTAGTGGCTCAATCCTGCAGACATGCAGAGAGTACTGCTCGAGAGTGCCTCATATTTATCATAATTTAATAGAGTCATGATCTGATGCCCTTCCCAGTCCCGTTATTATTAATACTAATGTTGGTAAGCTAACGTGTAAGTGCCCATGTCCTGGCACCTTACACATGGACTTCCCTATCTCTAGCACGCCTCCGACCTCTATGCAAATTCCCATTCACGCCTCACCCCACTTAATACTCATCCAAATTAGAACAGCCTAGTGAGCAGGAGACCTGGGTTCGAACCCCTAACTTCGTAAAACTTTCCATTCGTTTCTTCACTCTGCATATATACATCATAGATGTTTAAGACTTGAAAAGATCTCTGGAACGATACAGTTTCATTTAATTAAACCACCTATGCCGGGGTATCAGAGAGGATCCCCATTTAGTTCGATGCTGGGCTGTTATTCTACATCTACATCTACATTTATACTCTGCAAGCCACCCAAAGGTGTGTGGCGAAGGGCACTGTCATTACCTCCCTTTCCTGTTCCAGTCGCGTATGGTTCGCGGGAAGAACGACTGCCGGAATGCCTCCGTGCGCGCTCGAATCTCTCTAATTTTACATTCGTGATCTCCTCGGGAGGTGTAAGTAGGGGGAAAGCAATATATTCGATACCTCATCCAGAAACGCACCCTCTCGAAACCTGGACAGCAAGCTACAGCGCGATGCAGAGCGCCTCTCTTGCAGAGTCTGCCACTTGAGTGTGCTAAACATCTCCGTAACGCTATCACGCTTAGCAAATTACCGTGTGACGAAACGCGCCGCTCTTCTTTGGATCTTCTCTATCTCCTCTGTCAGCCCGACCGGGTTCGGATCCCACACTGATAAGCAATACTCAAGTATAGGTCCAACGAGTGTTTTGTAAGCCACCTCCTTTGTTGATGGACTACATTTTCTAAGGACTCTCCCAATGAATCTCAACCTGGCACCCACCTAACCAACAATTAATTTTATATGATCATTCCACTTCAAATCGTTCCGTACGCATACTCCCAGATATTTTATAGAAGTAACTGCTACCAGTGTTTGTTCCACTACCATATAATCATACAATAAATGATCGTTCTTTCTATGTATTCGCAATACATTACATTTTTCTATGTTAAGGGTCAGTTGCCACTCCCTGCACCAAGTGCCTATCCGCTGCAGATCTTCCTGCATTTCACTGCAATTTTCTAATGCTGCAACTTCTCTGTATACTACAGCATCATCCGCGAAAAGTAGCATGGAACTTCCGACACTATCTGCTAGGTCATTTACATATATTGTGAAAAGCAATGGTCCCATTACACTCCACTGTGGAACGCCGGAGGTTACTTTAACGTCTGTAGACGTCTCTCCATTGAGAACAACATGCTGTGTTCTGTTTGCTAAAAACTCTTCAATACAGCCACACAGCTGGTCTGATATTGCGTAGGCTCTTTCTATGTTTATCAGGCGACAGTGCGGAACTGTATCGAACGCCTGTATCCAATACAGGTGGAGAGCCTCCGCAATGCTGTTCTTGTTTACAGGGAATACCAAGTGGGTTGAGGCGAGAATGGGAATTTGGACTGATGAGGGAAGCGTGCTAGTGTAGTGCGTACAGTTGTGCAAAGCCGTTGTGCCAAAATGGTGAAGTGGTTAGCGCATCTATCGAGTAAGCAGGAGACCCGGGTTCGACTCCCAGTGTCGGTACAAATTTTCATTCGTGGCTCGAGTTTGAATATACACATCATTGCTATATTACATCTACATCTACACACATACTCCGCAATCCACAGTACATTGCACGGTGGAGGGTACTGTGTACCAGTACTAGTCATTTCCTTTCCTCTTACACTTGCAAAACCGAGCGAGGTGGCGCAGTGGTTAGCACACTGGACTCGCGTTCGGGAGGACTACGGTTCAATCCCGCGTCCGACCATCCTGATTTAGGTTTTCCGTGATTTCCCTAAATCGCTGCAGGCAAATGTCGCGATGGTTCCTTTGAAAGGGCACGGCCGACTTCCTTCCCTGTCCTTCCCTAATCCGACGAGACCGATGACCTCGCTGTTTGGTCTCTTCCCTCAAACAACCCAACCCAACACTTGCAAAACAGAGCAAGGAGAAAATTAATGAAACCCTCCGTACGAGCTCTAATTTATCACATCTTATCTTCGTGGTCCTTAGGCGAAATGTGCGTTGGTGGCAGTAGAATCGTTCTGCAGTCGTCCTCAAATGCCGGTTCCCTAAATTTCCGCAATACTATTTGCCGAAAACAGCGTCTTCTTCTCTCCAGGGATTCCCATATGCGTTCGCGGAGCATCTCCGTAAGACTTGCCTGCTCATCGATCCGACCGGTAACAAACCTAGCACCACGCCTCTGAACTGCTTCGATGTTTTCCTATTGAGAAGTATCGCTACTCAAGAGTGAATGACACTAGCGTTCTATAAGCCGTCGGCTTTATAGATGAGCTACATTTTCCTAAAATTCTCCCACTAAAAGTCGAGCATTCTGCTTCCCTACTACCAACTTGACATGATCATTTCATTTCGTACTGCTTTGCAAAGTTACTCCTAGATATTTAGTCGATTTGACTGTGTCAAGCAGCACTCTAATAATCTCGTACGAGAACATTACAGGACTCTTTTTCATCTGGCGGATCCGCATTAACCTACAGTTTTGTCAATTTATAGGAGGTTGGCCATTCATCAGGCCAACTATAAATTATCTTGTGTACTCCTACAGTCACTCAACGACGACACTTTCCCGTGCTCCACAGCATCACCAGCGAACAGCCGAGAATTTCTGTTCACCCTGAGCATCAGATCATTTATCTATATAGAAAATAAGAGCGGTCCTATCAGACTTCCCTAGGTCACTCCCGACCAAGATCCTTACCGTCGATGACAACGTTCTGGGTTCTGTTTCTTAAAAAGTGTTCGGGACACTCACATACCTGGGAATCAAAACCGTATACTTCTACCTTCGTCAGCATTCTGCAGTGGGGCACCCTGTCAAACGCTTACGGAAATCCAGAACTATGGAATCTACGTGTTGCCATCCATCAATGGTTCATAAAATATGTGAGAAGAAGGCAAGCTGCGTTTCGCACAAGCGATGCTTTTTAAATCCGTGCTGATGTGTGTACAGAAGCTTTTCTGTCTCAAAGGAATTTATAACTCGCCAAAGCCAAACGTGAGGTCGGCAATAGCAGGACCAAGGGATGTGCGGCGCGGTGTTCGCAAATTGACGATGCTGACTTCAGTTTCGTGATCGACGGCTAAACATCCGAGGCGCATAATAAGCGAAACATCGACGTAAAATGATGGATATATACACTGAAGTGCCAAAGAAACTGGTATACGCATGCATATTCCAGTACAGAAAGACGTAAACAGGCAGAATACGGCGCTGCAGTCGGTAACGCCGATATAAGACAACACGTGACTGGCGCAGTTGTTAGGTCGGTCACTGTTGCTACAATGGCAAGTTATCAAGATTTAAGTGAGTTTGAACGATGTGTTATAGTCAGCGCTCGAGCGATGTGGCACAGCATCTCCGACGTAGCGATGAAGTGGAGATTTTCCCGTACGTCCATTTCACGAGTGTACCGTGAATATCACGAATCCGGTAAAACATCAAATCTCCGACATCGCTGCGGTCGGAAAAAGATCCTGCAAGAACGTGACAGAAGTGCAACCCTTCCGCAAATTGCTGCAGATTTCACTGCTCGACCATCAACAAGTGTCAGCGTGCGAACCGGTCAACGAAACATCGTCGATATGGGCTTTCGGAGCTGAAGGCCCACGTGTATCCTTGACGACTGCACGACACAAAGATTTACGCCTCATCTGGGTCTGTCAACACCGACTATGGACTGTTGATGACTGGAAACATGTTGCCTGGTCGGACGAGTCTCGTTTTAAATTGTATCCAGCGGATGGACGTGTACGGGTATGGAGACAATCTCATGGACCCAAGCTAGTGGTGGCTCTGTGATGGTGTGGGGCGTATGCAGTTGGAGTGATATTGGATCCCTGATACGTCTACATACAACTCACACGTAAGCACTCTGTCTGATTACCTGCATCCATTCATGTCCATTGTGCATTCCGGTGGACTTGGGCAATTCCAGCAGGACAATGCGACATCCCACACGTCCAGAATTGCTACAGAGTGGCTTCGGGAACACTCTTCTGAGTTTAAACAGTTTCACTGGCCACCAAACTCCCCTGACATGAACATTATTGAGCGTATCTGGGATGCTTTGAAACGTGCTGTTCAGAAGAGATCTCCATCCCCTGGTACTCTTACGGATTTATGGACAGCCCTGCAGGATTCGTGGTGTCAACTCCCTCCAGTACTACTTCAGACATTAGTGGAGTCCATGCCACGCACTTCTGAGTGCTCAGTGGGGGCCTACACGATATTAGGCATGTGTACCAGTTTCTTCGGCTCTTCAGTGTATAATGGCGTAAGAAGGGACATATGTAATTATCAAAAAAATTATTTTTAATGCCCCGTTTTTAAATCGGACTAAAAAGTATAAGATAATTTCTTCTAGCCCCATACAGATTCCTAATCCCATATAGACAGTCATGAAAATTAGTGATTGTTATTTTTTAATAGCAATGGAAATACTTCTCAAATTTAAAACTAACAACTCTGGGCATGCGACAGATAACAATAAGAAGGTAAAATATTCATGAATCAGTTAGTATGTTATGTAATAGTTACGAGGTGAACTAGACATGCATCAGTTATGTATTGCATGTGCCTCAAATTTTTCTTTTAAATATGACAACTATTTTCATACCTATTTAAAATCACAACCACAGATTTTCAGTACTGTCTGTTGGTGTTCATTATGCGATCTCGTTTCTCTGGGTATACTATTTGTAGGTAGGCTATACTTTCTCTATTGGGTTACATATCATTATTTGGCAAGGAGAAGTTATTTTATAGGTTATGTTCTAATCCGATTTAATAATGTAGTGTATTAAAGGTTCAGTTTTATTTAAATAATTGTCTTTTGCTTTTTAGTCTTGTGTGTGGGAAATTTTTCAATCGATTTCAAACATGTTGATGAGATAACAACAAGGGGCGGCCGCGGTTGACGAGCGGTTATAGGCGCTTCAGTCCGGAACCGCGCGACTGCTACGGTCGCAGGTTCGAATCCTGCCTCGGGCATGGATGTGTGTGATTTCCTTAGGTTAGTTAGGTTTAAGTAGTTCTAAGTTCCAGGTGACTGATGACCTCAGATGTTAAGTCCCATAGTGCTCAGAGCCATCTCCTAAATGGAAGGCACTGAAGTAATTTCCAGGCATGCTACTAGATTTGCTACCGACACGTACGATCAACATGATAGTAGGCCTCCTACGGAGAGGCTTCGTGAACGCAAATGGGAATCCATGGAGGCAAGGCAAAGTTTCTGTTCGTGAAGCATTAATGAAAAAATTGGAGAACTAGTATTTGAAGATGACTGCAGAACGATTCCACTGTATGTACAGCAAAGATAAGAGAAATTAGGGCTCGTACAGAGGTCTATGGACAGTCGTTTTTCTCCCTCTGTTTGCGAGTGGCACAATAAAGGAAATGAGTATTAGTGGTACAAAGTACCATATGCCATGCACCATACGGTTGCTTGCGGAGTATGTATGTAGATGTAGATGTACCGGCACACCAAGATGGTTTTTCAGAGAGCTGCGATGACAAACTAAATATTTCTATTTCCCATCCCATCACTACTGAACGGACAAGAAACTGAGTGGATACTGCGTTGCCATCCATTTCTGACCTCTGTTTAAAAACTCAACTCTAACTCGCCGGAAAGATGGTTTAAAATAAATTGCAAAATTTGTAGCAGACAGACAGACAAGAAACTGACCTAATAAAAAGGTGGTGTTATACATGTTCAAATGTGTGTGAAATCTTATGGGACTTAACTGCTAAGGTCATCAGTCCCTAAGCTTACACACTACTTAACCTAAATTACCCTAAGAACAAACACACACACCCATGCCCGAGGGAGGACTCGAACCTCCGCCGGGACCAGCCGCACAGTCCATGACTGAAGCGCCCCAAGACCGCTCGGCTAATCCCGCGCGGCAGGTGATATACATCTAATGCCATATTTAGTAATCAATAAATACAGGAATAGATATTTCTACACATCCCACAACTTTACATCTACATATACATGGATACTCTACAAATCACATTTAAGTGCCTGGCACAGGGTTCATCGAACCACTTTCAGAATTCTCTATTACTCCAATCTCGTATAGCACGCGGAAGGAACTAACTCCTAGAGCTTCCTGTACGAGCTCTTATTTCCCTTATTTTATCGTTGTGATCGTTTCTCCCTATGTAGGTCGGTGTCAACAAAGTATTTTCGCATTCGTAGGAGTAAGTTGGTTACTGGAATTTCGTGAGAAGATTCCGTCGCAACGAAAGTCTTTCTTTTGTTGATGTCCAACCCAAATCCTGTATCATTTCAGTGACACTCTCCTCCATATTTCGCGATAATACAAAACGTGCTGCCTTTCTATGAACTTTTTCGATGTACTCCGTCAGTCCTATCTGGTAAGGATCCCACATCGCGCAGCACTATTGTAAAAGAGGACGGACAAGCGTAGTGTAGGCAGTCTCCTTAGTAGATCTGTTACATTTTCTAAGTGTCCCGCCAATAGAACGCGGTCTTTGGTTAGCTTTCCCCACAACAATTTCTATGTCTTCCTTCCAATTTAAGTTGTTAGTAATTTTCATTCCTAGGTATTTAGCTGAATTTGCGGCCTTCAGATTTGACTGATTTATCATTTAACCGAAGGTTAACGAATTCCTCTTAGGACTGATGTGGATGATCTCACACGTTTCGTTATTTAGGGTCAACTGCCAATTTTCAAACCATTCAGATATCTATTCTAAATCGCTTCGCAATTTGATTTGATCTTCTGATGACTTTATTGGTCGATAAACGACACCGTCATCTGCAAACAACCTAAAACGGCTGCTCAGATTGTCTTCCAAATCGTTTCTATAGATACGGAACAGAAAATGGCCTATAACACTACCTTGGGGAACTACCCGATGGCTTTCCGTCAATTACTACGAACTGTGACCTCTCTGACAGGAAGTCATAAATCCAGCCATATAATTAAGATGATATTCCATTAGCACGTAATTCCACTACAAGCCGCTTGTGTGGTACAGTGTCACTAGCCTTCCGGGAATTCATAAATACGGAATCGATATGAAACCCCTTGTTAATACCACTGAACGCTTCATGCGGATAAAGGGCTAGTTGTGTTTCACAAAAACTTTCTGTCTACATCTTCATCTACATACATACTCCGCAATCCACCACACGGTGCGTGGCGGAGAGTACCTCGTACCACAACTAGCATCTTCTCTCCCTGTTCCATCCCCAAACAGAACAAGGGAAAGATAACTGCCTATATGCCTCTGTACGAGCCCTAATCTCTCTTATCTTATTTTTGTGGTCTTTCCGCGAAATATAAGTTGGCGGCAGTAAAATTGTACTACAGTCAGCCTCAAATGCTGGTTCTCTAAATTTCCTCACTAGCGATTCACGAAAAGAACGCCTCCTTTCCTCTAGAGACTCCCACCTGAGTTCCTGAAGCATTTCCGTAACACTCGCGTGATGATCAAACCTACCAGTAACAAATCTAGCAGCCCGCCTCTGAATTGCTTCTATGCCCTCCCTCAATCCGACCTGATAGGGATCCCAAACGCTCGAGCAGTACTCAAGAATAGGTCGTATTAGTGTTTTATAAGCGGTCCCCTTTACAGATGAACCACATCTTCCCAGTATTCTACCAATGAACCGAAGACGACTATCCGCCTTCTCCACAACTGCCGTTACATGCTTGTCCCACTTCATATCGCTCTGCAATGTTACGCCCAAATATTTAATCGACATGACTGTGTCAAGCGCTACACTACTAATGGAGTATTCAAACATTACGGGATTCTTTTTCCTATTCATCTGCATTAATTTACATTTATCTATATTTGGAGTTAGCTGCCATTCTTTACACCAATCACAAATCCTGTCCAAGTGATCTTGTATCCTCCTACAGTCACTCAACGACGACACCTTCCCGTACATCACATCATCAGCAAACAGCCGCACATTTCTATCCACCTTATCTAAAAGATCATTTATGTAGATAGAAAACAACAGCGGACCTACCACACTTTCCTGGGGCACTCCAGATGATACCCTCACCTCCGATGAACACTCACCATCGAGGACAACGTACTGGGTTCTATTACGTAAGAAGTCTTCGAGCCACTCACATATTTGGGAACCAATACCATATGCTCGTACCTTAGTTAGGAGTCTGCAGTGGGGAACCGAGTCAAACGCTTTCCGGAAGTCAAGGAATATGGCATCCATCTGATACCCTTCATCCATGGTTCGCAAGATATCATGTGAAAAAGAGATCATAACGCTTTTTGTCACCTGTTGGTAGTTCCAGTAACGATCCAGATATAAACAGATTCTTATTGTCCACTCCACGGAATTCTTCTCTATTACTGTAGTGAATTTCGTAACAGCGGAAATGTTGAAACGAAAAATAGAATATCAGCAATGGCCGACAATCGCTGGCGTATACGACGTTCCTATACTGCCGTATCATGTCGTAAACATCTTTAATTTAATAGAGACCGAGTCAAAACGAAAGAGAGTTGAAAGTGCTTATTATTCGTAATAATTAAATTTCAAAGTAACAAACGAAAAAAGTAAAATTACTCGAGAACTGAAACAACACAATCATCTGGAAAACCTTACAATCTCCTGGGCTACCTACACACGAGACATTTCGTCCTCCTTCCAGTTTCCCGATGATTCATTCTTGTGTGAAGTCATTCAAGTGATTCAGATGTTGTCCACGGGCCATTTTGTAATAAAGATCATCCCCACTGTGCTCCATAACTGCTCGCTCATTTAGACACAATGTTCTTTCCTGTTCCTCAAACTGCCTCGTCATATTGTGGGGCCTGCCTCATTTGGCCCTAGAATCACGCTGATCTCACGCTATGTAACGTCGAGCTCTCTGTGCACGACTGGGAGACCTCTCACAACTTGCTCTCACGCTTGCATATCCAACCAACTGTTAAAATGTTCCTTTATCTATCTCGTCCTTACGTTTTGCGGAGCAGTGTAGTAGCATAAGATTTTTGCAGATGATGCAGTGAAGCACTATCTGAAAAAAGCGGCACAAATATCCAGTCATATCTTGATAAAATTTCAAAGTGATGCAAATGGCTCTGAGCACTATGCGACTTAACTTCTGAGGTCATCAGTCCCCTAGAACTTAGAGCTACTTAAACCTAACTAACCTAAGGACATCACAGACATCCATGTCCGAGGTAGGATTCGAACCTGCGACCGTAGGTGATGCAAATATTGGTAATTTGCAATAAATGTTACTAAGATGTAAAACTGCACACTACACGAAACGGTAAACCGTTGTATCCTGTTTTTTGTGTGTCAACAATTGAAATCAGTCAACCCCTAAAATTAACCTTTGTTGTATTTCTCAAGATATAAAATCGAACGGTTACATAAGCTGAGTCGCAGGAAAAGTAGTTAGCCGAGATCGCTTCATTGTTGGCATACTGACAAAATCAAAGTAGTTCGCTGACAAAACACTTGTGCTTCCCATAGTAGCGTATTGCTCAAGTTTGTTGAACCCACACTAGATAGGCGTAATAAGGTGTATTGAATGCATACACATAAGGGAAACACGAACGGCCCGAGGCTTCTTTAACTCATGAGTGAGTATCATGGAGGTGCTGAAAAAACTGAACTGGCAGATGCTAGAAGACAGACGTCACTTCCCCATGAAAGGCTTTTTACGAAGTCCCAAAAACCGGTATTTAGTGAGGAATCTAGAATTGTACTACAGCCTTCTTCGTATCGCTCCCGCAGGGACCACGACGCCCAGATTTAACTAATTACAGAGCGCACGGGGGCGTTTAAATAGTCGTTTTTACCACCGTCCATACCTATTTGAAACGGGAAGAAAGCTAATAAGCTGTACAATGGGAAATATCTCGACCATTCATTTCACAGAGGTTCGCTGGGTAAGGTGTAGACGTAAACTTCGTCCAAAGTTCATGGCGGACCCATCAGTACCGACCGACCGCCGTGTTATCCTCCGCCAATGTCGTCACTAGATGCGGTGTAGCAAGGCTTGGGTTAGTTTTCATGACCTGAAATCGCTACTATTCGGTGAAGTAGCTCTTCGATTGGCATCACGAGGCTGAGTGCACCCCGTTCCACTCCTCCCACCAAGAAAAAAAATCATCTGGAGTATCAGGAATTGAACTTAGGTCCTCCGTATGGCAAACAGCAGCGCTGATCACTCAGTTACGGTAGCAGAAATACGAACCGCTACCTGTTTATTTCCTCTCTTCGTCTTCTCCGCTGATCCACATTTCTGAACTTCCAGGTCAAAGTTAGAAGAAATAATTTGATTCAGGTAAGACTTGGAAAAGGCATGAAGGGCAATATGTCACAACCAAACAAGTGCTACTTGAAATAAATAAGCCCTAGAACTAATCTTACAATTTCATTACCAGGAAATGACATTAAATTTCGGCCAATGATCATTTCATTTCACCGATACCGACACGAAGACAATAAACTGACGAATACATAACACGTGAAGCAATGGAAAAAAGTAAGACAAGTGTAAAATTGTGGTAAGGTCTTATGGGACCAGACCGCTGAGGAAGTCATCTAACTTACGCTAAGGACAACACAAACACCCATGCCCAAGGGAGAACTCGAACCTCCGACGGGGGGAGCCGCGCGGGCTGTGACAAGGCGCCCCAGACCGCGCGGCTACACCGTGTGGCGACAAGTGCAACCATCTGTCAGACTGGACCACGAAGAGAGTTTAACATATGTTAGTACTGCAAGAGAGCTCTGAATAAATCACACTTCATTAGTCAGACAAACAGTTAAGTTTTTTAATCATACAACTAGCCCTAGTTTGTTCTGCACTCAGAATTCTTTTTTACTCTTAGACAGGCATGCTGCTGTTACTTATTGTTACTCGATCAGCGGCGATTGTTTTGCGGCCAATAGTTTTTAGTACCAGAATTTTTCTCGGCACGTTACAGCTTTTTCTCGAGTTTTGCTTATTAACCTAACCTACGCACCAAGCTTGCATTTGTAGCTCAAGGGTTTTCATAGACCACTCATCATAACCATCCATATTTAAAATATACTTATTTTTTATTGATAACGCAATCAGAGAAAAATTGGAACCCATGCTTTAAATTTTTTCTTCATACTGAGA
The DNA here is from genome assembly GCF_023864345.2 of Schistocerca serialis cubense. NCBI lineage: Eukaryota > Metazoa > Arthropoda > Insecta > Orthoptera > Acrididae > Schistocerca > Schistocerca serialis. The sequence goes on along the minus strand of NC_064641.1, from coordinate 391,287,042 downwards.
GCTAATGTAGATGATCTCTGTATACGTAGGTAATGTCGCTGCAGTAACGACTTTAAACGCCTAATTAAGGTTGTTCCTCTGTAATGATGTTCACAGCGAAAGAGAGGTCGATAGTGGGGGAATTAAAACATATATTATGAAATCTATATCTACAAGTTCAATAGTCTGATCCTGTGATTCGTAAAACGCACGGTTTTCACATTTACATGAGCTCGTAATATTGATTCTGCTTTGTATGCGATTCCTTTGACTCCTTCGGATATCTTGCGAAACGTATGTAATGACATCGGCAGAGGCGATGCAATTACCTTGAACCAAACAGGAGAAGTAATTGGAGGAAAGTTGTGCTCCTCTACGCCGAGAGAATGAAACTGACAAAAGCATGCGTCCCTACAGACAAGGAACGCTGTGTTCCTCTCACAAATGCAAAGCTCTTAAGAAACGATTATCGGCGAGGTCCAGCGGTTATGATACTGCCTGGCTTGGAATTGGCAGTGAAAGCAATAACGACGTTCTATCTCTGCGCCGATTTGTTGAAACGTAGCGTAACAATCTATCGAGGTAATTATGTACCAATCTCTCGAGACAGACCCATGAAGCCCAATTACTGTGTCGACAGAATACTGATACCAGTTCATTCCAATCAGGACTAGAGTCAGCGTGATGGTATCTGGAAGTTGTCCTCTAACAAGAAGTGTATGATCTTCGTAACTGGTGGCGTGTACGGAGTGTAATGTGTGTGCTAATATTTTCTTAGTTCGTTTTCATGTTAAAACAACATAGTCTGTGTTTCTTACAGTGTACCGACAAACACTATGACTATGCTCTGTTTTGACTAATAGCGTATTGCCGAGATGTTGAAAGTGCTGAAACTCTTCCATTGTTGCTAAATGCGACCTTCACTTACGCAGGTTACAGTATTACGTGCTTCTGTAGTCACCCAGTCCGACAAAGAGCATCTGGGGGAGGAATGAGCAGCTGTCTCTATTTATTTGTTTGCATTTTGTCCTTGCACAGCCCCACTTCCCTTCATCCATCGTGGACGAATCAGAAAACAAGCGTAAGGGAACATTTCAAATCTCGCTCTAGGACAGTCAGAGTGTTTGGCGAGTCTGGTGTGGTTTGATGTAGTATTGCGAACCCAGACTTCTGGGTAGGCAGTGCTGGGGCCAACAAAGACAACGTGATGGCGTGCATAGTAGAGGGCAGTTGGTGCCTATTCCCCGCCCACTGAGTGAGCTTGGGTAGTGGTTAGCACACTGGACTTGCATTCGGGGGGCAACGGTTGAAATCCGTCGTCTCAGCCGTGTTGTGAAGCGGACGTGCGCGGGGCTCTGTGCGGCGCTCCGCAAGCGGGCCGTTGTTTACTCGCGCGGGGAGTGGTATTGCAGTGTAAACAGATCACCTCAAACGCCGATGGCGCTTTCTTAAAGCAAGGCCACGATTAAAGTAACGTTTCTCCCACGCCCGGGTTCCCGGGTTCGATTCCCGGCGGGGTCAGGGATTTTCTCTGCCTCGTGATGGCTGGGTGTTGTGTGCTGTCCTTAGGTTAGTTAGGTTTAAGTAGTTCTAAGTTCTAGGGGACTTATGACCACAGCAGTTGAGTCCCATAGTGCTCAGAGCCATAAAGTAACGTTTCGATGCCCAGTACGCACGACCTAAGGAATACGAAGTAGAGCGTTTCCTGGGTGAAGTAATGCACGTCGATCCACAGGAACTTATCGGTATATATCTTTCGATCGTCTCCGGCACAGTTTACCTGAAACTTGTCGATGAAGCAGCGTGCGAACGACGTCTTCGCCGTTCCACCGATGGATATAGTATCCACCACTCGGACGGCAGCGTGGGTGTAGTGACTGTCGACCATGAAGGACTCGGAGTTCGGAACATACGAATCGTCGAGATCCCGTTTGAAGTTCCGGCCACACTTGTCGAGAACGCGCTGCGGCCTTACGGGAAGTATTAAGCCACGTGGAAGAAAAGTGGCATACGTTAGAGAGGTATCCTGTACTGAATTGAGTGCGTCAGGTACGAATCGAACTGCGTGAACACATCCCATCGTACGTGACCGTTGGTGGCTGTCGAGCGATCGTCATTTATGACGGTCAACCGCGGACTTATTCAGGGTGCAGGCAGGAAGGGCATGTACGTTCTGAATGCCTGCAGCGACGCCTCGTCCGGATACCACGTGCAGACACGACGCCTCCATCGCAACCGACAACGCTGCCTATTACATACGTTGAGGCAGCGAGGAACATGTCGGACGCGGACGTTGTTCCGTTCCAGATGCCGACCCCCGCGGGCCCGGTTTCCGCGCCCACGACGACGCAGCCCCCATCGGTACCGTCGCCGTGCTCGACAGCAGCGACTACGTCTGCACCCCAGCCGTGTGAGGAAGGAGAGCATCAGCAAATCGATTCGAGCTGCGGGAGGTGCCTACTGTTTGTTGTGGTCCACAGGACGCGGACACGCGTTCCCGCAAGCAGAAGTCGCCCAAGCGACGAAAGAAGAGGAGGCTGTCTGCAGGAAATGATTCGCGAGAGGCGGACACGTTGCAGGAGTATGAGGAAAATCCATCTGCAGCGACCTCACACCGACGGTTCCTGGCTCGCTGCTGGTAAGGTCCGCCCAAGGACAAAGCCAAGTTGACGATGCTCAGCTCACCGACGAGCCCCCTGGCGATTTTGCGGCTAAGACATCGGATGAACATGTGTCGCCTAACGTACCACACATCCAGCTTGGTGACTGGGCGTCCGAGATGGAGATGGAAAGAATGATATCAGATCCGAGCTAGAACCAGATTCCCGCGGCCGGCGGATCGTCGGGCGGACATCTTATCAAATGGTTCAAATGGCTCTGAGCACTATGGCACTTAACTGCTGAGGTCATCAGTCCCCTAGAACTTAGAACTAAGGACAGCACGCACACCCATGCCCGAGGCAGGATTCGAACCTGTCACCGTAGCGGTCGCGCTGTTCCAGACTGTAGCGCCTAGAACCGCTCGGCCACTCCGGCCGGCGACATCTCATCTCAGCCGATCAATAATATATACGGTGCGGGTGGCACGGATGTTCGGACGGACAGCGAGGCGCGTACTGGCTTAATCGAGTGCAGGATACGTCATCTTACTATCAAATGACCCAGGTGTATTGGATAGGTACAGTCAATCTCAACAGCATTAGTTCCACGATCAAAACTCAGTTGTTGAAGCACATGATTCGGGCGGCGGACATTGATATCGTGGTTCTTCAAGAGGTACGGCCTGATCTGCGCCTGAATATTTATAGATATACGTCTTACGTCAACCCAACTTCCGACGGTGGTGGTGGTAGGGCCATACTACTACGCGATGGCATCGAACCAACAGATATTCAGTGTTTGCCACCAGCGAGAGGCATTGCGCTTGTTTGCCACCAGCGAGAGGCATTGCGCTCACCGTCGGTACAGTCCACCTTGTGAATGTGTATGCCCCGTCTGGTACTGCGAAGCATCGAGAGCGAGCAATCTATTACTCCACTGAGGTAGCGCCATTGTTTCAAGGCGCTAAAGAGCACCCGGTGGTGGGAGGGTACTTTAACAGCGTCTTACGTCCTGAAGATCAGATCCCTCACCATGTCCCATGTCCAGCCCTTCGTGCTATGGTCAAACTCTGCATGATACATGGATACTAATTCCCAGTGACCGACGCGGATATACGCACTTCAACAACCATTCGGCCAGCAGGTTGGACAGGATTTATGTCTCCCGAGGTCTTCGGGCAGCAACTGTTGGTGCTGAGCTGTAGCCCAGTGCATTCACCGACCATCAGGCCTTCATCTGAGCCGTGACTCTGCCACGGCAACAAACGAGCCGTAGTAGAGGAGCTTGGACTGTTAACGTTACCATTCTCCGGGAAGAGTCTCGCTGTGTAGCTGTCACTGATACCTGGCACAAATGTGAGCAACGGCGTCATACCTATGATTCCACGACACGATGGTAGGCATACTGCGCCAAACCTGCTCTTCGCCGCAAGCTCATGGCGTTTGGACGAGACAGGGCGCTTTGGCTCCGATCCACCTCTGAGTTTTACTACACGGTCTTGCGGGAACTAGCCATTGCAACAACCTTCGCCAGAACGCCAAATGGCCGTCCACCGGACACAGGCACGCTTCTGCAGATCACGGCTGACAATTGGGCGGCACGCGGGTTCGATCGAGACTGCAGGATTCCAGCCCAGAGGAACGTGCCTCTCTTTATCACATCGTCAGAGAACGGAGGCACCGTAAGAGACGACTCGTCCCAGCAGTTATTTCTGCGGACGGGCAACGCGCAGAGACACATAACGACTTCTCCCGTGCCCTCACAGATTATTACCGCACTCTCTGTCTAGCAGATCAACGGCGTGACAATGATACTGAGTACGTCCTGCACTACCTGCCACTTTCGGGTAGGGCGCAAGGCGACGCCACATTCATGGAGGCCGTCACTTGGGAAGAAATGCGCATGGCCCTCTCGGGGGACGCGAGAAACAAATTACCTGGACCTGATAGTCTTCCGCTTGAATTTGGTGGCAGATGTGCTGCGAACTCCTGGATCCGGAATTTTTGGAGGGCATAGTCATCACTGTGCCAAAACCAAACGGGGGGTGCAGACCGCAAGACTTCCGACCGTTGATGTTATTGAATTCGGATTACAAGCTGTTCGCCCGCATTCTTCGTGCTCGTCTCCTCGCTCTTGTTAAAGATGCCATTCATGCCGACCATACATGTCTGGGAGCTGACAGTAGCATACACAAGGCGTTAAGCTCTTATAGAGATGTGAGGGCGCTCATGTTGACATGCCGCTTAGAAGGCGCCCTCGTGGCGTTTGACCTAGACCACGCATTTGACCGAGCTGAGCACAATTTCTTGCAGGCTGTCTTAGAGAAGGTGGGACTGTCCCTAATATCGGCGGGTGTCGTTCTCCGTCTCATCCACGGAGCCGCCTCCACAGTCCTTGTCAGTGGCTGCCGCTCGCCACCGTTCACTATTGAGCGCTCAGTGCGACAAGGATGTCCCCTGTCGGCCTGTCTCTTCGCCTTCGCCCTCGAGCCTGCGCTTCATGGTCAACGACAGCGTTTGGATGGCATTCCCCTCCGCGACGTGCATTTTAAACGTTGTGCCCATACGTACAATGTAGTATTCTTGGCGAAGTAAGCAGAAGATATATGTACGGCGATCGCGTGGCTTCAGCAATACGGAGAGGTGACCGGGAGCCGTATCCACCTGCGAAAGCCTCACTACATGGATGTGGGCTGAGGATTGCATTTGACTACGCCAGTGCCCATAACCATAGTCCCGGCGGTGAAGTGTTCGGGAGTTACTTTCCATGGGAACGTGTAGCTTACAGCAGCAGCTACGTATCGCAGACTGCGTAAGGTGATCCACACGCAAGTTCCTCTCCATAACTTTTGAACACTTGACTTGATCATGCGGATACATTTTGTCAACGTCTACGTCAGTCCGAAACTGAATCATTACACACACGTTCAGCCTTTGACCGCTACGGTTGCTGCAAAGTTCAAGGCGCCCTTCGGTCATTTCGTCAGCGAGGGTAAGGTGTTCAAGAACCATTACGAGACGCTAACGTTGCTCACACGTGCAGGCGGCATTGGAATGATAAACGTGCACAACAGGGCGCGCGATCTCTTCCTGCGGACGATGCATCGCCTACGTACTTCGGACAAGGACATCCTCCCTGGTACACTGATCGGGAGCTTGTGCCTCAATCCCTCCGTCCGCCGGTTCCTGTTGGACATATCACGTCAGCACTGTGTCACACCCGCACCTATCTGATCGACATGAGTTATCTGTTGGATGTCTTGCCGACCACGCGGGAACCTACCACCAAGGACTTCTACCGCTACTTTCAATGGACGCTGCCTGCTAATGTGGTTGAACGCCGACATCCGGCGGTTGGCTGGAGGCGGGTGTGGAGTAACATACACTCGCCTTTCCTTCTCACCACGGTCGGGGCGCTATGGTATGTGATAAGGACTGAAAAATTCCCTACCCGATAACGTTCTTGCTGAGGATCCTCTCTGCCCCGGATGCGCCGCTGTCGACACCGGCATGCACCGTTTCTTTTGTGGTACGACTACCGACTGCTGGCTCCTCACACGGCGTATGTTGGCATTGTTGCTGCGACGGACGCCTCAGTCCGTAGAGCCCACTGAACTGATCCATCCCGACGTTACTTCCTTCCCTGCTACTCGTCACAACGCCACAGTGTGGGTTAAGGGTAGGGCATTGTCATACTTTTTTATGAGAGCGTTATTTAATTTTTGTTCGTAGGCGGAGCCTGAAGTGGTGGCGCACGACCGTCCTAGTTAGCTTTAGAGTGAAAGTGGCGGTGGCACTAGCTTTGTTTTTGTTTTTAGTTTAGATAGGTTAGTTTAGACAGGTTTTTGGGGGTAGTATGGGTGATAGAGGCCAACGCCTGAAGTGGAAGAGGTCTAAGCAAAAAAAAAAAAAAAATCGTGTCCGCGCATCCAGATTTACGTTTTCCATCATTTCCCTAAACTCCTCCAGGCAAATGCCGGGATGGTTCCTTCGAGGAGGACACGGCCGATTTCCTTCCCCTTCCTTCCGTAATCCGAGCTTCTGCTCCATCTCTTACGATTTCGCGATCGTCGAGACAAACTATAGTCTCTTCGTCCTCTCTGTTCCTCCAAGGCGGCTCTTGTTAAGCCCTCACTCGACTTTCAGACAAAGGCCCGTGACCGTTCCGTTATGTAGGTTTCTCGAGTTTAAAGCTCCAGATTGTAAGTTTTGTTAGTGGTCATGATAGCTTTCCGCCATTCGAGTAGTTTATTATATGTTTCATGGGGAAATGCCTGTGAAATCTCGTAATTTTAAATAGTTTTCGCTACAGTGGTCTTCATCGAAGCACATGGTTTTTACTCTGTCTCTCACCGTTAGGACCACGATAAAATGACTGCATATGCCACATTAAGCGTAATTATTTACAATTTGCCCATGAAATCTCATATTTTTAGTTTTCCTTGTGAACCATGCAATAATAGCTTTGGGCCGTGACCCAACCACGAGGTGTTTTTTTTTTTTGTCATCAGTCTTCTTACTGGTCTGATGCGGCCCGCCGCGAATTCCTCTCCTGTGCCAATCTCTTCATCTCAGAGTAGCACTTGCTCCCTACGTCGCCCATTATCTGCTGGATGTATTCCAGTCTCGGTCTTCCTCTACAGTTTTCACCCTCTACAGCTCCCTAGCTCGACAGCTCCCTCAAGAACAATGGAAGTTATTCAGAGTTGTCTTAACAGATAGCCTATCATTCGGTCCATTCTAACTGCCCCAGTTTTCCATATATTCCTTTCCTCTCCAATTCTCAGAAGAACCTCCTAATTCCTTACCTTATCAGTCCACCTAATTTTCAACATTCTTCTGTAGCTTCTCATCTCAAATTTACCATTCTGGTTTTTCCACAGTCCATATCTCACTACTGTGCAACGTACATTCTCAGAAATACTTTCCTCAAATTAAGACCTATGTTTGATACTGGTAGACTTCTCTTGGCCAGGAATGTCCTTTTTGCCAGTGCTAGTCTGCTTTTTACGTCTTCCTCGCTGGGTCCGTCATGGTTTACTTTGCTGCTTAGGTAGCAAAAATCCTTAATTTCATCGACTTCGCGATCATCAACCCTGATGTTAAGTTTCTCGCTGCTCCCATTTCTGCTACTTCTCATTAATTTCATCATTCTCTGATTTAGTCTCAATCTGCACTCTATACTCATTAGACTGTTCATTCCATTCAGCAGATCCTGTAATTCTTCTTCACTCTCAGTGAGGATAGCAGCGCCAATCTTATCATTGATATCCTTTCACCTCGAATTTTAATTCCGCTCTTGAATCTTCCTTTTATTTACGTCATTGCTTCTTCAAAATGTTCAAATGTATGCGAGTTCCTAAGGGACCAAACTGCATAGATCGTCGGTCCCTAGACGTACACACTACTTAAACTAACTTAATCTAACTTATACTAAGAACAACACACACACACACAGGCCCATGCGCGTGGGAGGACTCGAACCTCCGGCGGGAGGGGCCGCACAATCCGTGACGTGACACCTAAGACCGCGCGGCCACTTCGCGCGGCCATTGCTTCTTCGATTTATAGACTGAACAGTAGGGGAAAAGACTACTACATCCCTGTCATACACCCTTTTTAATGCGAGCACTTCCCGCCCCCCCCCCCCCCCCAGTGATTTTAGAAATTCTGATGAAATGTTATCTGTTCCTTCTGGCTTATTCGATGTCAAGTCTTGCAAAGCTCTTTTAAATTCTGATTCTAATACTGGACCCCCTATCACTTCTATATGGACTCCTGTTTCTTCTTTTATCACATTGTCAGACACGTCTTTCTCTTGAGAGAGGCTTTCAGTGTACTCTTTCCACCCATCCACTCTCTCCTTTGCATTTGACACTGGAGTTCCCACTGCACTCTTAATGTTACAACCCTTGCTTTTAATTTCACCGAAGGTTGTTTTGACTTTTCTATATGCAGAGTCAGTCCTTCCGACAATCATTTCTTTTTCGAATTATTCGCATCTTTCATGCAGCCATTTCGCCTTAGCTTCCCTGCACTTCCCATTTATTTCGTTCCTAAGTGAGTTGTATTTCTGTATTCCTTAATTCCCTGTACATTTTGGTACTTCCTTCTTTCATCGATCAGCTGAAGTATTTCTTCTGTTATCCTTGATTTCTTCGCATTTACCTTCTCTGTAGCTAAGTTTTTCTTCCCAACGACTCTGATTGCCCTTTTTAGTGACGCCCATTCCTCTTCAACTGAACTGCCTACTGAGGCATCCCTTATCGCAGTATCTACAGTCTCAGAGAACTTCAAGTGTGTCTCGTTATTCGTCAGTACTTCAGTACTCCACTTCTTTGCGTATTGATTCTTCGAGACTAAAACTTCAGATTACTCTTCATCACTACTACAATGTTATCTGAGTCTATATCTGCTCCTGGGTACGCCTTACAATCCAGTACCTCATTTCGGAATCTCTGCCTGACCATGTTATAATCTAACTGAAATCGTCCCGTATCTCCCGGCCTCTTCTCATTATACCTCCTCCGCTTGCGATTCACAAACGGAGCATTCGCTATTACTAGCTGATATTTATTGCGGAGCACAGTTAATCTTTCTCCTCTGTCATTCCTTGTCCCTAGGCCATATTCTCCCGTAACCCTTTCTTCTACTCCTTCACCTACAACCACATTTCAATCTTCCGCGACTATTAGATTTTCATATCCCTTTACGTACTGAATTACCCGTTCAGTGTCCTGATATACTTTCTCTGTCTCTTATCTTCGGCTTGCGACGTCGGCATGTATACCTGAACTATCGTTGTCGGCGTTGATTCTGTAGCGAACAATACTATCACCAAACTTCTCACAGTAACTCACTTTCTGCCATACCTTCCTATTCATAACGAATCCTACAGACGTTATACTATTTTCTGCTGCTGTTGACATTACCCTATACTTATCTGACCAGAAATCCTTATCTTCTTTCCATTTCACTTCACTTGCCCTAATACATCTAGATTGAATCTTAGTATTTCTCTTTTCAAATTTCTGACTTCCCTACAATGTTACGGCTTCAGATATTCCGCGCCCCGAGTCGTAAAACGTTAGTCTTTCGTTGGTTATTCAATATTTTTCTCAAGGTCACCTCCCCCTTGGCATCCCCTCCCAGAAATCCGAATGGGTGACTAGTTTGGAATATTTTGCCACTGGAGAGCTCATCAAGACACTTTTTGAATAACAGGCCAACTGTCTTGTGGATACACATTATGCGTCTTTAAATGCATTGGTTTCCATTGCCTTTTGAATCCTTATGCTGTTGATCATTGCTGATTCTTCCGCCTTTAGGGGCAGTTTCCCATCCCAAAGACCTCTGTCCACTCCTCCACCCTCTTTCACAAGGGCTTGGCCGACTGAAGGCGACTCGTTATGCCGGAAGTTGCCGGCTGACGTTCCCAATAATTTTTGGTCAAAATTTTGGCTGTGGTGGGGTTCGAACCCGGGCTCGAAACGGTGCGACTATTTTTTTAATTTTTTTATTATTTTTTATTTTTAATTTATTTTTTATTTTTTTGTTCCATATTGTTCGTTGAATTTGTTCGTGGCGGACGTCTGATGACACTTGTTCGGGTTGTTCGTTGATCCGTTCACTCAGTTTTTTTTATTACAGAGGGTAGCTAAATCCTCTGACCGAACACGCTGAGCTACCGTGCCGGCTGTTTAAACTTTTCACTGAAGCGAAGATTTGAACCACGGACCTTACAGTCTGCAGCTGCTCACGCTAACCACGGGACCACGGTGCTCCTAACTATTAGTCAATGACGCTACCGCGAGACCACAGAAATAGACCAGATATACGAATGCAGTATGCTTGAGTGTCAACTCTGCCAAATCACGTCGTCAGCCTCCGTGTCCCAGCATCGGGTGCATGCTATAGATCAGTAATTTTGTGGCAAGCTACAGGTGGATGTTTGAGCAAATGAATGTTTCGTTTCGGAACCATGCAAAATTATCGTTTCCTTCCCCCAGATCAGCATTGTGCTAGGTTAAATAAATCAAAGTTTGTCTGTCTAAATTAATCTTAACTGATCACCATTATCATTAATATTTCTTGCGTATTGAATAATTAATTGAGGACATATAACGCTGTAGCAAGTTTGGTTTTTCTTGAAGTAATAATTCAGCTAATATTAACTGAAACCAGTTTATATGCTACTTAACCCGAGTCACCTGTTTCCCCATCGTATACTTCCTGTAAGCAACTTCAAGGCGTTATTTTTTATGAAAAACAGTAGTACTAATGAAAGAAAGTGTTGAATACTTGTTTTAAGGAGTTATAGACGATGTTGAGTGTTTATAATGCCACTTTCACCAACCCTAACATCGCTCTAATTATTCAAGCAAATTAGTATCGACGTTATCCATTATGTAATTAAATATTTCTTATGGTCGCTGAAGTTAAAATCTTCTGGGTTATTAGGCCGCGTCGTATTTCTTCTAAATGATCGACGTTTCGACCCCTTTGCTGGGATCTTCCTCAGGATCTTCTAGTGTCCACTACTGCTAGAACTGCTATGGTCATTTTATACTTTTAATTTGGGGCGAGCCTTTGTTTCTTGGCTAAAAACTCTGCCAGGTATGTCTGGAATGTGAATTTGGCGTACATAAATATAAAGTGAGCAATCTCACACGCTTTTGGCAGGAAGTATGGTAAAATCAAAGTAAGACAGCAATCATATAATAGGTTTAGACGTGCAGACTAATCTGAGGCCAAGTACAACAACCTTTCAGTGTCAGTAACGTACGGCACTACATCCTATCCACTTCTCCCGCTCCAGCACCGGTAGCAAATATTCATGGAAAGTAGAAACGATACTTAGAACGTAGCTGCCAATACTGAAACAGTAGAGCAGAAGTTTGTCATAGTAATCTGTTTCCTTCACGTTATGTGAGTCGTCATATATGTGCTACATTTTTAGTTATTTATGAGTGACACACTGTTATGGGCTTCAATTGACTAACGATAGGCAGTTAAGTGTTTTGCAGATACGATACGAATTCACTGACAGTTATGAACACAGAAGGTAAATGAAACAAAGCTACTTGATTATGGAATGAACCAGTACATAGTATACAGAATGCTTGTAATAAAATTTATAAATAAGGGATTAAAGGATTAATAAAATACGAAAATACAGAGAGTATGCGAATAAATGAAATATAAATAGAAAAGTTCCTAGCTACTGAGAGGAACCGCACGGAGTGACCGCGCGGTTTGAGGCACCATGTCACGGACTACGCGCCCCTCCCGTCGGAGGTTCGAGTCCTCCCCATGGCATGGGCGTATGTGCTGTTCTTAGCATAAGTTAGTTTAAGTAGTGTGTAAGTCTAGGGACCGGTGACCTCAGCAGTTTGGTCCCTTAGGAATTCACACACATTTCAACATTTTACTGCGAGGACCTCTTGTGGTGAACAAAACGAGTGTGCCACAAGGAAACTATGCAACTTGGATTTGAATTCTTGTGGTTTATCACTTATTTTTTCAGCCTACTGAAAATGAAACCTGCTGAAAAGTTCGGACAAAATATATGTACAGTTACTGCAAAGTTACAATTCCGAGACACTTGAACAACGCTCTACACGAAGCTGGAGAACTGACATCGTAAATCAGTCTGACTGCTCGTTTCTGGACTGACTATTCTTGTCGAGTGCGCAGATTTTACCCAAAATACAACACCGTAAGCGGTAATAAAGTGAAAGTAAACATGCGTGTTTCATTATCAGAGACAGTGGAGATCATTCTTTTAGTGAAGAATGCGGCATTCAGTCTCTGCACAAGATCTTTAACATGATACTTCCAGGAATGCCTTCCATCCACTCTCAGTCGTAAGAATTAAAAGTGAGCGATCGACTGGACTGACCGTTTGCCCACCTTCTGACAGTAAACTTTCGTTTTCCAGTTTAAACAACCCCACTCAAATGTACGTTAGTAAAGAAAAACCGAAACATTTTTTGCTCGGCATAAATCGATTGCCTCTCTCTTTTTTTGGTAAGTTGAGGTACAGCGTCACCTATGGATCTCGGACTTACTGTCTTGTTGTAAGGGTAACATTGTTCTGTCCTACAATGATGTCATTCCAATGACATCGCATAGTGCTCAGAGCCATTTGAACCATTTTTAGATATTCTACAGGTGATCGTAGTTATCGTTCATTGGATTCAAGACTAGACCAAAGTCAAAGATAAACCAGTTCAAGAGCACTCACTGAAATAACATGTTCCCAAGCGGAGGTTCATCCGCAAAACGCGGATATAAACGGGCGCACGGCTCCATGTTATCATTGTCAGTATCAACCAGTACTAGCAACAGTACCTCAAGACAGCATCAGGCCAGTGTCTACAGTCGCCGACAACAAGAGCCAAATTGGGCACTCTGCAGGTGATGGTAGTTATTCACTGGATACAAGACCGGACCAAAGTTAAAAACTGTTCACTACAAGTGATCTTTAAACAACTGGCACAGACAATCTTCAGACTTCTTGACTAGTGTAATACTTCTTTTAAAAAATTATTGTAAATTGCTGCTAATCTATGCTGCCATCTATTTTCTTTACCTGTTGCCGAACCCCATTAGGTCCTGTGACAAGAATTCACAGTGGGTGCCCGCAACCATGCACATCGTAACAGCAACCAGATTCGGCGGTTAGGGAGTGAGCTCTTCCAGGCACATATTTATGTCTGAAGCCTTGAGTATTCAATAAATACGACAGGCCAACAACCTACAACGTACGTAACTGGGAGAGTGTAGTTTATGTGAGATTTGCACACATTTCTTTGCTGTCAGGCGGCTAACGTTCAGATATACCGGGTGTCTCTCCTAAGAGTCGTTGGCTCATCTTCTCTGGTGTTTCAACAGAGATTTCCAATTTTGTTTTTATCTACATCTACATATACATTTATACTCCGCAAGCCACCCAACGGTGTGTGGCGGAGGGCGCTTTACGTGCCACTGTCATTACCTCCCTTTCCTGTTCCAGTCGCGTATGGTTCGCGGGAAGAACGACTGCCGGAAAGCCACCGTGCGCGCTCGAATCTCTCTAATTTTACATTCGTGATCTCCTCGGGAGGTATAAGTAGGGGGAAGCAATATATTCGATACCTTAGCCAGAAACGCACCCTCTCGAAACCTGGACAGCAAGCTACGCAGCGATGCAGAGCGCCTCTCTTGCAGAGTCTGCCACTTGAGTTTATTAAACATCTCCGTAACGCTATCACGCTTACCAAATAACCCTGTGACGAAACGCGCCGCTCTTCTTTGGATCTTCTCTATCTCCTCTGTCAACCCGACCTGGTACGGATCCCACACTGATGAGCAACACTCAAGTATAGGTCGAATGAGTGTTTTGTAAACCACTTCCTTTGTTGATGGACTACATTTTCTAAGGACTCTCCCAATGAATCTCAACCTGGTACCCTCCTTACCAACAATTAATTTTATATGATCATTCCACTTCAAATCGTTCCGCACGCATACTCCCAGATATTTTACAGAAGTAACTGCTACCAGTGTTTCTTCCGCTAACATATAATCATACAATAAAGGATCCTTCTTTCTATGTATTCGCAATACATGACATTTGTCTATATAAATCTTGTAATTCAATTTTTCTCTTGTCATTTAAGTCGCATCTTTATTTACAATAATGATTGAAGTTGAATAAACGAATTAAAATTTGTGCCACGGCCGGCACTTCAACCCGGGTCTCCTTGCTTATTTTCTATACCCTCAGATTCCATCATTATCGTAGATAAAGAGAGATTTAAATGTCTCCGGAAATAATTTAATTATAAGATCTATAGAATCATCTGAGGTACAGAATTTCTCGTTACGTCCAACGCCGGAGAGCCCCGGCAATAGTGACGATTTACGGGGAGAATAATCTGAAGATATGAAGTTAGTTTTGGAGAGGGCATTGGTCTTTGGTAGTGTGTGCAGTAAAGTCAACTTCAGTGCGGTGGCGGTATAATGGTTAGCATTCCTACCCAAGAAGCTGGAAGACTCCGGTTCAATTCTGGCCGCAATACAAATTTTAATCCATTTAATCAGCTTCCATCAATTTTGAATCACGTGATCTCATTTCATGCATAGTATTTTTTTAAAAACATGTTTGTGTTCTGGAACCGTACAAACTCATCACTCGTAGCTACGAGGTCACACATTTAGATATACATTACTGTAAGTGAATTTTATTCATAATGGACGCTGTTGAAGTCCGTGACTGTTCCTTTATAGGGTGTAGGAAAATTTCCACTACCTCTCACAATATAAGATTATATATTCGTCAACGACCGGTTTCGGGCTTGTGCCCGTCCTCAAGTGTGTTGCCTCTTACAATTGTTCCACTTGTGGTATCTGTTTAATATTCTTTGTATTCAGATAGTGATGTCCAGCAATATAAACATGTGCATGAACGTATAAACACCGTTCGTGAGGCGAATAAATAATCTTTCATTGCGACTGATAGCGGAAATTTTTCTGTAACACACTACCGTGTGGACGTCGTACACCCGCATCCGACGCAGGACTCCAACACGCGAGCTCACTTTTTGTAGGTCGACTGTTGCGAGTATGACTGAATGCCAGCAGCATAAAGTTTGGAACAACAGTTGGCAGATAACGATATCGTCCCGTTTCCTGTCCGCAGCACAACAGGTCGCACTGTAAAATCGAGCCACTGAAGAAAGCCGAGCTGAATATAAACTTGAAACGGCTAGCGACTGGTAACGTCATATAAATAAATGGAAACGCAGAGCGGCTGCAGTGTTTTCGAGAATTAGTGTTTTGTGCACTCGCCGTGTGGAGTGTCGGTAATCAGTTGGCATGCCGCGCTCAGATATACGGCGCGGCGCCGTGATAGCGTCGCCTGGGGCACGGTCCGCAGGCGGCATTGCCGGCGCGCGTATCGAACGCAGACATCTGCGCTGAAAAGCCACCGCAACAAAGGACATTACCGTGATTTACCCCGCAATTCTGCTTATCTCGCGCTCGCGCTGCCCTGCCTGACAGCCGAGTAGCGGTTTCCGTCTTATCTAAGTCACTGTTATTTGCAGACCGCGCCGAGCCGATAGAATCTGATTGAATTTATTTTACAAATTTCGTCCAAAAGGCATTAGTCGACAGAAACCACTCTCCCAGCGGCCAAATACCATAAACTCTTCCCTGAGAATAGGTTAGGTGAAATCAATTCCAGTCCAAAGATGAAACTAGTGTAACTAAATAATTGTCAGAGCGCCATCCTGTGACATGTGTCATGCACAGGGAGTCACACATAATGAACACTCACGTAATAAACACTCCAGAACCTTCTGTGCAATGGCAGAATTAACCAGCCTGTTGCATGGACAGGAACTTGAAACAAAACTGTACAGTTATCAACATGAACTCAGCCTCTTCTGGATATTGGGGAAATGCGGACATATTATCTACATCTACATTTATACTCCGCGTCGCGTATGATTCGCGGGAAGAACGACGGCCGGAAAGCCTCCGTGCGCGCTCGAATCTCTCTAATTTTACATTCGTGATCTCCTCGGGAGGTATAAGTAGGGGGAAGCAATATATTCGATACCTCATCCAGAAACGCACCCTCTCGAAACCTGGACAGCAAGCTACACCGCGATGCAGAGCGCCTCTCTTGCAGAGTCTGCCACTTGAGTTTGCTAAACATCTCCGTAACGCTATCACGCTTACCAAATAACCCTGTGACGAAACGCGCCGCTCTTCTTTGGATCTTCTCTATCTCCTCTGTCAACCCAACCTGGTGCATATTCAGATGTCTCCAAGGTAGACACTTTTGTGCTTCTGTAAACACTCTTCAGCTTGTGCATCAGCAAAATTATCTTTTCAAAATGAATATCACCGTTGTCAGTTTCCGTTGGTAAAATGGAGAATTAACTTCTTTTCTCTTTTTTGGGCGGGAGGGGGGAGGAGGGGAGTTTTGGTCGTGGCACTTAACGTTTGGATTTTCAGAACGACCGTGCCGCAGCAGGAGGGCGCCTGAATTTGCTCTCTGTTAATCTCATTCTGATTCATATCAGTCAATAGAGCTGTTAACCTCAGTCTTGTCCTAGATTTCGTCTTTGAGAGCTTAGCGTGTTAAAGCCAATTATCGTGACTGAGGGGGCCCTGGAAGGAGGAGGACACCTCAACTGGAGAAGGAACCTCTTCGTATAGTTGAAGCCAACCCTAGTGTCAGAGTAAGATAACTGGCTGCAACAAGTAACGTTAAACAGAAGACTGTGTATAGAGTGCTACACGAGAACCTGCTGTATCCGTATGCTGTACAGCGTGTGCAGGCACTATTAGCTGCTGTTTTCCTGCATCGGTAAACTTCTGCGAATGGCGTAGTTAACAGGGTGCGAACGCTCACTTTAATGCAGATGTGCTGTTCACGGATGAGGCTTCGTTTCAAAGTACATGATTCATGTGTTGGAGAGTTGTAAACACTGAAATCTAACATGGAAATAGAGCGTTTCCGGATCCTTGTCCGTATAACATATTTTCTTTCTCTGCATGTGAGGAATGTTAGCTGAAATTTTAGCAATACCTTTTGTTGCACATTATATGTAACGCTTGAAACATTACGTGAGCGGTAGAAAACACACAAAATATGACTAAATATTTTGCTTACAGTAGAGAGTAAACGTATTATTCGACGTAGGAATTCCAACTAAAATATTTAGAATATGTATCATAACTGGTGTACATAATTATGTCGCATGCAATCCAATAGAGGTTAGCAGCCAAGACTATCTTAGCTGCCGACGTTTTCGTTTGTTAAGTTGTCAGTGTCTTCAACATCATGTCCTCAGCTGCTGTGCTCTACTAGAAATAGTAACATGGTCAGCGCCACTTTTGTTATGTAGAATGTCTTAAATTTATCATGAAACCTATGGGGGGTACTATGTTTACGATATTGATCAATTATTGGAAGACACAGAAAGAGATATGCCAAATTAAATATCCTCCAGTCGTTAATTTTTTGAATCTTCTCTTTATTGCATATATTTTATGAAACCAGACGCTAGACGTAATAGTAGCCTGATCACTTTGAGCCCAATATTATTATGTGCGAGTATTTCATAACTATTATCACAGGTTCCGCTGTGAAAGACGTGTACTGTTCTACAAATAATTTCCTTGTTCACAAACAAAGATTTTCTGTTAATCACACATGGTAAGATTGCATAACACTATAAGCTAGGAATCAAAAATGTACGAGTAACAAGAGCATTCTATAGGGAGATAATTACAGTTTAAAACTTTTTTCTAAGTCATCAATCTTTCGACTGGTTTGATGCCGTTCGCTATGTTTTCCTATCCTGTACCCATCTTCTCATTCCTAAGTAACTAATACAACCTACGTTCTGTATAACCTCTTCACCACACTATATTCTTTGTCTGGTCCCATTTTCCCTCTACTACTCCTTCCAGCGCGAAGTTGTCTATGCCAACATGCCACAGCAGATGTTCGACTAACTTGTTTCTTCTTCTGGAACGGCTCTTTCATATAATAAGCACCTGCAGTAGAATTCTTTCCTCACCTATTTTTGTAGTTCTTCATTTCGTACTTATTCTGCCAATTTTCAACATTTTTCGATAACACTACCTTCAAATGCTTCCAGTTTTTTTTCTTTTAATTTTCCGGTCTTCCAGTGGTCCACGTTTCACTCCTATACAGTGCTCTGCTTCAGATGTACACTTCCAAAAATTACTCTTTCGGCCGTTCTGCCTAATGTTGCTATCTAGATACAACTGCTCGTCAGCTTTCTTTTTGATTTTTAGTGCTGGAGCCGTTTTCTGTGTCCATTAAGCTGTCCATTCCTTTCAACGGGTGTCCTGAGTCTTCCATGCGTACTGCCAGCCGCGGCCAAGCTGTGTCACCACTCCAGAAATCAGTGCAAAAGTGCACAAAATGGTAATGGAGGATCGCTGATTAAAAGTGCGTGAAATTGCTCACGGTTGGCAGATGTCATCTGAAAGGGTATATCACATTGTAACTGAAGAATTAGAAACGAAAAAATTACCTCCAAGATGGGCGCCGCGACTCTTGACGCTGGATCAAAAACGCATGAGAATGGACATACCGGAACAATGTTTGGCTCATTTTAGGAGAAACGAACAAGATTTTTTGCGCAGGTTTGTGACCACAGATGAAACTTGGGTGCACTGCTATACCCCAGAGACAAAACAACATTGGAAACATGCTGATTCTCCTTCACCAAAGAAAGCAAAGACAATTCCTTCGGTGGGAAAGGTCATGGCATCAGCTTTCTGGGATGTGAAGGGGATTCTGTATGTAGATTATCTTCCCACTGGGCAAACAATTACTGGAGAATACTATGCTAACCTTCTGGACAAACGGCAACAAAATATACGTGAAAAAGGCCCCGTTTAGCAGGAAAAAATGTCATCTTCCATCAAGACAACGCGCGCGCGCGCACATGTGCCGTCACCATGGCAAGATTACACGAACTAAGGTATGAATTGTTGCCACATTCGCCTTATTCACCTTAAATGGCTCCGTCAGACTCCCATCTCTTCCCGAAACTGAAAATTTTTCTTGGTGGACGAAGATTCACTTCAAACGAAGAATTCATAGCCGGTGTTGACAACTATTTTGCAGGCGTGGAGGAAACTCATTTTCGAGATGGGTTCAAGGCATTGGAACATCGTTGGACCAAGTGCATTAATCTACAAGGAGACTACATTGAAAAATAAGAAAAGTTTCAGTGACGTAAGTGATTTTTTTCTATTCCGTTTCGAGAACTTTTCAAATCACCCTCGTACGTTGACGTCGAACATACGAGATGGTCACGTTAATGTGACTGGATCGTGTGCTATAGATCCATTGCATTATGTAAACGGTGCGTCCCATTTATCTCGATCACCACAAATAAATTTTTTTCCTATAAACAGAATCAAAAATATGTCTAGCAGACGTTGCTTAGCTGCCAGGGGATTTGAAACAGTATCACTGTCTTTCTTGTATGTTTGTTTTGTACGATGGTTTAAACAGAAGTACAATTTTTTAAAATAACATCGTGCATTTTTGATTCGATAATCCACTTGCTTTCCACAAGATCTTGTCAAAAACATTTTCCATATTGACGTAAGCACAGCATTTACGTTAACTAGGAACAGGAATGTAGTACTGTAGTCCACTGTTGACTCAAAAAGGGGTATAATATTCAAACGTTCTGAAAGTGGTAAATCATAGGGAGTGATACAGCGCTCTAGCAGTTGGATTAATGAATTCATTGCTCCTTCCAGTGTTGTCTGCTGAAGCGAATTAAAAGCAATTACAATCAGTTCCTGGATGTTCTATGGGATTGCTGGAGTATCAGATAGACAACGTCTTTTATGCATCCCGAAATAAAAGTGTCTACAGAAGATAAGTCAGGAGATGAACAGACCGATACACTGTTCCTCCATGACCAAAACCTCTGACAAGATGCCTACAGTACAGAACACAACGCGCACGCAAGGTGTTATCTGTTGGACAACCATCGCGCTGGTGCCACATAAGCTTTCAGTTTCTTAGCAGCACTCCTTCAGAAGACGAGGAAGAAATCATGTGAGAGTTGGTGAATGACCTTCTGTTTAGGTTATTTTTGATGAGACGAAGTTGCAGTACCAAGTATTCTACATTAGACCGGTCTGTGTTTTTTCCTGTGTTTACATTTCTTTAAATGGCTCTGAGCACTATGGGACTTAACTTCTGAGGTGATCAGTCCCCTAGAACTACTTAAACCTAACTAACCCAAGGACATCACACACACTCATGCCCGAGGCAGGATTCGAACCAGCGACCGTAGCGGTCGCGCGCTTGCAGACTGTAGCGCCTAGAACCGCTCGGCCAAGACGGCCAGCCAATCCAAGCACACATACAACAGAAAAAATGGTAAAAATGTTCTTACGTTTCAGCAAGATAATACCTGCCCTCACACGGCGAGAGTTTCTGCTGCTTGTCTTCGTGCTTGCCAAACCATACTCTGGCCAGCATGGTCGCCGGATCTCTCTCAAACTGAGAATGTTGGGACCATTATGCGTGCAGCCCCCCAACCAGCTTGGGATTTTGATGATCTAACAAACCAGCTCGACGGAATTTGGTACTATATCCCTCAGAAAGACATCCAACAACTCTGTCAGTGTCAGGTCAAATAACAGCTTGCATAAGGGCCAGAGGTGGACCATGGCATTAGTAACTTGCTCACTTTGTCAATCTCCTTCTCTTGAATAAAATTTTTCTGAAATTGTAATAATTTGCACTTGTTTATTACATCTGACGGATAATTCCTGCATAGTGCGTCGACTTTTTTGTCTTAGACTGATTATGGAATACCTACCTGAGGTGGACAAATAATTTTACAGCCAAGACTGAACAATGAAAGGATTACTAGAGGTAGAATTTGTTTGATGGACTTACCACATTTAGCATTTCGGTGCAAATTGATTTAGAAAGCCGGCCGGAGTGGCCGTGAGGTTCTGGGCGCTACAGTCTGGAGCCGAGCGACCGCTGCGGTCGCAGGTTCGAATCCTGCCTCGGGCTTGGATGTGTGTGATGTCCTTAGGTTAGTTAGGTTTAATTAGTTCTAAGTTCTAGGCGACTGATAATCTCAGCAGTTGAGTCGCATAGTGCTCAGAGCCATTTGAACCATTTTTTTTAATTTAGAAAAGTCAGTGTTTACTTGATATTTCTGGATCATGCCAAGTGATAATCTGCTTTGCTAATGTCAATGAGCAAGTGCTAATGTGGAGTTAGAGATCTTAATGTTCACGATATTTGAGTAAAATTTATTCTGAATGACCTAGAAAGCACATTTTGTTACTTAGCCGCTTTAGCTCGATGATTGATGACCTTTCAGATGTCCTATAACACTCCGTCGGGGTTCGGTGAAAAAGTGAAATTAATCTCGGTAAGTGAATGGTTCGAAGTGAGGGAAGCCAGCAGCGGTGTGCCAGGCGGGCAGAGGGTCAGTGGAGGAGCGCCTGGGGCGGCGGTCTCTCAGTATTCGCGAGTGCGTGCGCGGGGGAAGCGTCCATCACGACGCGGCGGGCACGCTGCCACGGCGCGGCCCACGTGCAGGCTTGCGCCGCGTCTCGACCAACAGCTCTGCGCCGTGCCAAGCCGTGAGGACCCACCCTGCACGGCGCTGTCTACGCCCAACTACTGTCTGGGCACAGTATCCGCCAAAAAAGAAAGTTCGAGGCCGTCGCAAATTAATAGCACCGCTCCACTGGGACACCTCCGGTCAGTAGTGACGCTCCAACAGCAGGTTCCTTACGATACTTGATTGCAGTTCTGGTCTCCACTCTGAAAACTGGTTTCATGTTGCATTTCATTTCTGTTACCACAGGAACAAATTTATTGAATGATGGTTCCATTTTTCACCCAGGCTATTGTACAATGAAGTGACAAAAGCCGCGTGATACCTCCTAATATCGTGTCGGACTTTTGCCTGGCGAAGTGCAGTAACTCGATGTGGCGTGGACTCAACAAGTCGTTGTAAGTCCCCTGCAGAAACAGTGAGCCGTCCATAATTGGGGAAGTGTCGTCTGTGCAGGATTTTGTGCACGAAATGACCTCTCGATTATGTCCCATAAATGGGATTCATGTCGGGGATATGGGTGGCCAAACCATTCATTCTAGAAACTTCCCACAGGTTGTGGATAAGCCGTGTCCCCGCAATATCCTTTCTTTCAGGAGTGTTAGTTCTGCAAGGTTCGCAGGAGAGCTTCTGTGAAGTTTGGAAGGTAGGAGACGAGGTACTGTCGGAATTAAAGCTTTGAGGACGGGGCGTGAGTCGTGCTTGGGTAACTCAGTTGGTAGAGCACTTGCCCGCGGAAGGCAAAGGTCCCGAGTTCGAGTCTCGTTCCGGCACACAGTTTTAATCTGACAGGAAGTTTCATTCCCTCCGATTGTGCAGAACGTTCTTTAAACGAATCGCGGACATAACGCATTGTCATTCATAAAAATTCCACCGGTTTTTTGGGGACATGATGTCCATGAATAAATGCAGCTCTGCAAGTAGCCGAACATAACATTAACTACATTTCAGTACAGTTGGGCAAGAGGATCCAGTCCATTCCGCGTAAACACAGCCCATACCACTATGAAGCCACCATCAGTTTTCACAGTGCCTTGCCGACAAATTGGGTCCATAGCTTCGTGGGGTCTGCGCCACGCTCGAACCCTACTATGAGCTCTTACCAACAGAAATTTGGGCTCATCTGACCAGCTCACGGTTTTCCAGTTGTCTAAGGTCAAACCGACATGCCCAAGAGCCTAGGAGACGCCATGCAGGCGATGTCGTGCTGTCGATTGGTTGATCTGAGGGAGGGGACCAAACAGCGAGGTCATCGATTCCATAGGATCTGGGAAGGATGGGAAAGGAAGTCGGCCGTGCCCTTTCAAAGGAACCATCCCGGCATTTGCATGGATTGATTTAGGGAAATCACGGAAAACCTAAATCAGGACGGCCGGACGCGGGTTTGAACCGTTGTCCTCCCGAATGCGAGCCCAGTGTGCTAACCACTGCGCCACCTCGCTCGGTATTGTGCTGTTAGCAACGGCCCTTACTTCGGTCGTCTGCTGCCACAGTCCATTAACGTCGAATTACGCCAGTCTGCCCTGTCGGATACGTTCGTCGTACGCGCCACATTTGTTTCTGCGGTTATTTCACGCCGCATTGCTTGTCTCTTAACAGTGTGAATTCTACGCAGACTCTGCTGCTCCCGCCCGTTAAGTGAAGGCTCTCGACCACAGCGTTGTCCGTGATGACGGGTAAAGCCGAAAATCTGTTTTTCTCAGGATAGTTTTGACAATGTGGATCTCGGAATATTTAATTCGCTAACAATTTCCGAAATGGGCTGTGCCATGCTTCTAGTTCCAACTACCATTCCGTGTCCAAAGTGTGTTGATTCCCGCCTTGCGGCCATAACCACGTCGGAAACATTTGCACGCGAATCACCTGAGTACAAATGAGAGCGTCGCCAATGCACTGCCCTTTTACACGATGCGTACGCGACACAGCCGCCACCTGTACACGTGCAACTCGCTATCCCATGACTTTTGTCACCTCTTTGTAAAATCGCTGTTATTCACACCACTTCAATTTATGAAAAATTTTAGTTGCTGCATTGTGTACCCTTTTTGTGCTAGAGATACCCTTGACGTGCAGTAATGAAAACCGTTTTTCCTTCTGGTGTGGTAATTAGGTACATCACTGTTCCTTTTGAACTGCAGTGGGTTATTTACAACAAACTTCATGAGGGAATAAATATATTGTGAAGCAGTAGTCAGAATGACTAGATCTTTAAACAGATGTCTACAACATGATCGTGTGTGAGCTCCAAATTTTATGGTTTCAGCACGTTTTCGAACAATGTAATTTTTCTTTCTTAAAGATGAGTTACCCCAGAACATCATTCCATATGGCGTTATTGAATGAAGCTGTGCAAAATGTGTCAACTTCCTGACTTGTCACTCCTCAAGATTTGCAGTGCTTCTAAGTGCAACTGTCGCTGAACCAACTTGTTTTAAAAGTTCCAAAACGCGCTTTTTCCAGTTTAACTCCTCAATACAGACATCTAAGAATTTTGAAGTTTCCGCCTTATTTACTATTTCCTCATCACGTGTTACACCTCATACATGATTTCCGCCCAGTGAGAATAATGAACTACATTGGTTGAATTATTAATTAAAACTTTCTTTTGTTTGTGCATGACATTATCCGTTGGTTGGGTATACCATCAGTCCCATAAAACTTCAATTTATCTAGGAGAATATTGTGAGTCACACAGTCAAATGCCGCAGATAGGTCGCAGTAAATGCGAACCGGCGCTATGTTATTGTTTAATCCTTGTAAAAATTTGGTGAGTGAACATATTAATGATGTTCTCAGTAGAGCAACTCTTCTGAAATCCAGATTGTGATCTGCTGAGGACACTGTTGTTGCTCAGGTGAGACAATGTTCTAGAATACATTTCCTCCCCAAAAATTTTGGAAAATTATGTCAGCTGTGGAAGATCTCTGTAGTACTGACATCTCTCCTATCACATTTCAAAAAGATGGGTTTCAGTATGACATATTTCAGTCTCTCTGGAAAAATGCCTCGAGTTAGTTATGCATTACACATTTCAGATGAGACAGAGCTTACTACATGGGAAGAAGTCTTCAGCACTCTAGTGAAAATACCATCAAATATAGTTGAGCTTTTATTTTTTAGAGAATATATAATTTTCTTCATTTCAGAAGGAGAAGTTGGTTTACATTCAAATGACTGAATTTTATGAGAGTGACTTTTTCAATACACTACTATGATTTTTCTCTTGAACCGTTTTGCCCTATAATTTCTACTTATTATTTATTTAAAACATCATTATTAAATATATTCACTACCTGTGACTCATCATTTATAGCCCTTCCATCTAGTTCAAAAGTGATGTTATCCTTCTATGTGGCTCGTTCTCGTGTCTGTCCTTTCATTAAATTCCATACAGCTGTAAGTCCGTTGTCGCAATTACGGATTTCTGACGTCCCGCACATGCTCATTGATTTTTTTAATAATTTTTCTCAGTAATTTTGTAGTGTGGAACTACCGCAAGATGTCTACTTCTTCTTGCCAAGACATAAATTTGCTTTTCCCTTTCCTGTCACCACTACGAGCTGCAATCCAAAAGACACTCCATAGAGGCAAAATGCGAATTGTTCAAAAACGAAGTTCAAGAGAAACCCCTCTGCAAGAAAAGTGATGTTCACAGTCTTCTGGGATAGTCGGGGCTTGGTGCTTTTGGATGACTGATTCTAAAGCAACTGTCAGTTCAGAACGCTACAAGACGCCACTGGCTAGAACGAAAGCTCGAAGTTTAGTGAAAAAGACAAACTTCCACTTGCAACACGATAACGACAGGTCCTTCAGCAGTTTTGCGGTCAAGGAACTCGTTGCCAAATCTGGTTGAACTGTCCTACCGTATCCATCGTACTGTCTTGATTTACCACCTTCAGACTTTATCAAATTACATCCATTGGGGACATATAGTTCGGCGATCCCATGGATACTATATGAGGGGAGTAGGCTTTATGCCGGCAGCGGGTTTCACTCTCCCCCTTCGCTCTTCATCATCATACAACACAAACATAACACCACACAATATACACTCATCCATTACACTCATAAAGGCATGTAGACACAACTCTCACATATCTGTAAGAAAAGGAACCAATGTGCGTGGAGGAGAAACACTCTTTCCGATGGACGAGTGGCGGTGACGATATGGAAAAATGATATATTTCAAGTGAAATCTTGCTGTATTTACCTGTGTTACAGTAGAACCTCGCTAAACCGATCTCGGATGGTCTGACTCCCTGCTTAGTCCGACTACCTCATTTCTTGTGTTTGTTTACGTAACTCAATGCCTATCATATAGATAAGTAAGCAGTTGACCGTTGATAGAGCGGTAGTTCGATCAGTTTTAGTAGGAAATAACTTGTTTCTAACTCAGTCAATAAGTGTTACTGTGCATGCTTTTGTTTTATAAATTAGTGACAGTGTTCTTCTTACATATTAAAGTGTGTAAAAACTACACTATGGCATCAACTAAACGTAGCCGCGCGGGATTAGTCGAGCGGTCTACGCGCTGCAGTCATGGACTGTGCGGCTGTTCCCGGCGGAGGTCGAGGTTCAAATGGTTCAAATGGCTCTGAGCACTATGGGACTTAACATCTGAGGTCATCAGTCCCCTAGAACTTAGAACTACTTAAACCGAACTAACCTAAGGACATCACACACATCCATGCCCGAGGCAGGATTCGAACCTGGGACCGTAGCAGTCGCGCGGTTCCGGACTGAAGCGCCTAGAACCACTCGGCCACCGCAGCCGGCAGAGGTTCGAGTCCTCCCTTGGCATGGGTGTGTGTGTTTGCCATTAGGATAATTTATGTTAAGTAGTGTGTAAGCTTAGGGACTGATGACCTTAGCAGTTAAGTCTCATAAGATTTCACACACATCTGAACATTTTCAACTAAACGTAAACATGGGACGGTGTCTTTAGCGGAGAAACTGGAAGCGCTTGGATCGTTAGATAAATGCGAATTTATTCAAAACGTAGGAAGTTAGTTTCGGAAAGCATATCAAATGTCAAAGACTGCAAAAACGCGAGAAAACTTCGGAGAGTCATACAGTGATGATTAATGGTGAGGAAGGACTATAAATGCGAAAGACGTTGAAGAAGTCTAAAAGGGAGATTCTAGATAATGCTTTGTGAGTGTGGTTTTTTCAGGAGAGAAGAAAAGGAACGTAATTTTCTCAATCAACCATAAAAGAAAAGGCACTGATTTTGTATGAAAAGTTAGTTGGACACAACCAAAATGAAAAGTTTACAGCGAGTGAAAGCTGGCTACATCGGTGGAAACACCGACACTGCATTCAAAATATAATTATTTCCGGCGAGAAGATGTCTGTTGACTAGAAAGATGCCAATCAATTTGATTCGAAATTTGTAAACTTAAAGAGGTTAAGCTGACCCCTGATCGAGTGCATAACGTTAGTGAACCTGGCTTAAACTGAAAAATGTCCCTACAAGAACTCTTGCTGCACAAAATTAGTCTGTACGTAACCTACAACGACTTTCACAAACATTAATATGGAATCACTACCTGTGCATTATCGTAATCAAAAGTCAACATGGATGGAATACAGCTCCTTTAAGGTATGGTTTTATGAACGGCTTGTCCCTGCCGTTACAAAAGAGCTAAAAGAAAGAAAACTCCCTAAACGTGCATCTCATCTATCTGCAGACGAACTTTATAACAGGTGAAATAAAAGCTTTATGTCTTGCTGCTGACGTAACATGTCTAATCCAGCTCATGGACTAGGGAGCCACTCAGTGTCGTCTAAAATACACTGGATCAGTTTTAGAAATGAATAAATAGAAAAGATGTAATATATACAACTGCCGTAACTTGGGGAGAAATCGAAACCAATGCTTGAAAAATCATGGTGCAGACTATGGTCAAAAAAGGAATGAAAATAAAGATGGAACATTAAAAGAAACGAGTGAAGAAAGTGAGGATGAAACAGTTCATGCAACAAATGATGAAGGTCAAGACATAGAGACTTTACAAACCGGGCGTTGAACCCAGCGACATGAGTGAGTGGACCACTGCAGCTAACGTTGACTGCACGAAGGAAGAAGTATTAACTGATGACTAAATCGCTGAACAACCGATGACGACGAGAAAGACGATGACAGCAACGAGAACGATGAACTTACGGCTCGAGTACCACACACAGGCGCTAAAAATCCATTTGAGATAGCCCTTCAT
Organism: Schistocerca serialis cubense; assembly: GCF_023864345.2. NCBI lineage: Eukaryota > Metazoa > Arthropoda > Insecta > Orthoptera > Acrididae > Schistocerca > Schistocerca serialis. Next base: position 391,259,094 of record NC_064641.1, on the reverse strand, counting down.
CGAGCAAAGCTGTACGTCTACCTCAAAAGACATTTTGTGGATTAGGAAATGGCGCAACATCGCAGTAAAATCAAGGTTGTCGTCTGCTTAGCAAAAGAACATTACAGACTACTTTCGTCCCGCTTAATAATAGAACATTCTTATCATGTGCTTCCTCATGTTTTAAATAGCTAAGTTTTGGCTCTGAGCACTATGGGACTTAACTTCTGTGGTCATCAGTCCCCTAGAACTTAGAACTACTTAAACCTAACTAACCTAAGGACATCACACAACACCCAGTCATCACAAGGCAGAGAAAATCCCTGACCCCGCCGGGAATCGAACCCGGGAACCCGGGCGCGGGAAGCGAGAATGTTACCGCACGACCACGAGCTGCGGACAAATAGTTCAGTCAAATCAACTGTGTGTCAATGCTGTTCTGTAATAAGGTAGAGTTGTTAAACTTTTACTCACACTAACAGTATCTCGCTGTACTGAACAGACGTATTTCATAGCAGAGCCACTGCCGTACAGTACACTATCCTGTAAGATTTTGTAGCGTATAGTTTTCTTTTCGTTTTGATACTGTTTTAAACCCCCCCATGAACCATGGACCTTGCTGTTGGTGGGGAGGCTTGCGTGCCTCAGCGATACAGATAGCCGTACTGTAGGTGCAACCACAACGGAGGGGTATCTGTTGAGAGGCCAGACAAACGTGTGGTTCCTGAAGAGGGACAGCAGCCTTTTCAGTAGTTGCAGGGGCAACAGTCTGGATGATTGACTGATCTGGCCTTGTAACAATAACAAAAACGGCCTTGCTGTTGTGGTACTGCGAACGGCTGAAAGCAAGGGGAAACTACAGCCGTAATTTTTCCCGAGGGCATGCAGCTTTACTGTATGGTTAAATGATGATGGCGTCCTCTTGGGTAAAATATTCCGGAGGTAAAATAGTCCCCCATTCGGATTTCCGGGCGGGGACTACTCAAGAGGACGTCGTTATCAGGATAAAGAAAACTGGCGTTCTACGGATCGGAGCGTGGAATGTCAGATCCCTTAATCGGGCAGGTAGGTTAGAAAATTTAAAAAGGGAAATGGATAGGTTAAAGTTAGATATAGTGGGAATTAGTGAAGTTCGGTGGCAGGAGGAATAAGATTTCTGGTCAGGTGAATACAGGGTTATAAATACAAAATCAAATAGGGGTAATGCAGGAGTAGGTTTAATAATGAATAAAAAATAGGAGTGCGGGTAAGCTACTACAAACAGCGTAGTGAACTTATTATAGTGGTCAAGATAAACACGAAGCCCATGCCTACTACAGTAGTACAAGTTTATATGCCTACTAGCTCTGCAGATGACGAAGAAATTGAAGAAATGTATGATGAGATAAAAGAAATTATTCAGGTAGTGAAGGCAGACGAAAATTTAATAGTAATGGGTGACTCCAGTAGGAAAAGGGAGAGAAGGAAACATAGTAGGTGAATATGGATTGGGGCTACGAAATGAAAGAGGAAGCCGTCTCTTAGAATTTTGCACAGAGCATAACTTAATCATAGCTAACACTTGGTTCAAGAATCATGATAGAAGGTTGTATACATGGAAGAATCCTGGAGATACTAAAAGGTATCAGATAGATTATATAATGGTAAGACAGAGATTTAGGAACCAGGTTTTAAACTGTAGAACATTTCCAGGGGCAGATGTGGACTCTGACCACAATCTATTGGTTATGAACTGTAGATTAAAACTGAAGAAATTGCAAAAAGGTGGGAATTTAAGGAGATGGGACCTGGATAAACTGACTAAACCAGAGGTTGTACAGAGTTTCAGGGAGAGCATAAGGGAACAATTGACAGGAATAGGAGAAAGAAATACAGTAGAAGACGAATGGGTAGCTCTGAGGGATGAAATAGTGAAGGCAGCAGAGGATCAAGTAGGTAAAAAGACGAAGGCAAGTAGAAATCCTTGGGTAACAGAAGAAATATTTAATTTAACTGATGAAAGGAGAAAATATAAAATGGCAGTAAATGAAGCAGGCAAAAAGGAATACAAACGTCTCAAAAATGAGATCGACAGGAAGTGTAAAATGGCTAAGCAGGCTAGAGGACAAATGTAAGGACGTGGAGGCTTATCTCACTAGGGGTAAGACAGATACAGCCTACAGGAAAATTAAAGAGACCTTTGGAGAAAAGAAAGCCACTTGTATGAATATCAAGAGCTCTGATGGAAAGCCAGTTCTAAGCAAAGAGGGTAAAGCAGAAAGGTGGAAGGAGTATATAGAGGGTCTATACAAGGGCGATGTACTTGAGGACAATATTATGGAAATAGAAGAGGATGTAGATGAAGATGAAATGGTAGATATGATACTGTGTGAAGAGTTTGACAGAGCACTGAAAGACCTCAGTCGAAACAAGGCCCCGGGAGTAGACAACATTCCAATAGAACTACAGACGGCCTTGGGAGAGCCAGTCCTGAAATAACTCGACCATCTGGTGAGCAAGATGTATGAGACAGGCGAAATACCCTCAGACTTCAAGAAGAATATAATAATTCCAATCCCAAAGAAAGCAGATGTTGACAGATGTGAAAATTGCCGAACTATCAGTTTAATAAGTCACAGCTGCAAAATACTAACACGAATTATTTACAGACGAATGGAAAAACTGATAGAAGCCGACCTCGGGGAAGATCAGTTTGGATTCCGTAGAAATATTGGAACACGTGAGGCAATACTGACCTTACGACTTATCTTAGAAGAAAGATTAAGGAAAGGCAAACCTACGTTTCTAGCATTTGTAGACTTCGAGAAAGCTTTTGACAATGTTGATTTGAATACTCTCTTTCAAATTCTAAAGGTGGCAGGGGTAAAATACAGGGAGCGAAAGGCTATCTACAATTTGTACAGAAACCAGATGGCAGTTATAAGAGTCGAGGGGCATGAAAGGGAAACAGTGGTTGGGAAGGGAGTGAGACAGGGTTGTAGCCTCTCCCCGATGTTATTCAATCTCTATATTGAGCAAGCAGTAAAGGAAACAAAAGAAAAATTCGGAGTAGGTATTAAAATCCAGGGAGAAGAAATAAAAACTTTGAAGTTCGCCGATGACATTGTAATTCTGTCAGAGACAGCAAAGGACTTGGAAGAGCAGTTGAATGGAATGGACAGTGTCTTGAAAGGAGGATATAAGATGAACATCAACAAAAGCAAAACAAGGATAATGGAATGTAGTCGAATTAAGTCGGGTGATGCTGAGGGAATTAGATTAGGAAATGAGACACTTAAAGTAGTAAAGGAGTTTTGCTATTTGGGGAGCAAACTAACTGATGATGGTCCAAGCAGAGAGGATATAAAATGTAGACTGGCAATGGCAAGGAAAGCGTTTCTGAAGAAGATAAATTTATTAACATCGAGTATAGATTTCAGTGTCAGGAAGTCGTTTCTGAAAGTATGTGTATGGAGTGTAGCCATGTATGGAAGTGAAACATGGACAATAAATAGTTTGGACAAGAAGAGAATAGAAGCTTTCGAAATGTGGTGCTACAGAAGAATGTTGAAGATTAGGTGGGTAGATCACGTAACTAATGAGGTGGTATTGAATAGGATTGGGGAGAAGAGAAATGTGTGGCAAACTTGACTAGAAGAAGGGATCGGTTGGTAGGACATGTTCTGAGGCATCAAGGGATCACAAATTTAGCATTGGAGGGCAGCGTCGTGGGTAAAAATCGTAGAGGGAGACCAAGAGAATAATACACTAAGCGGATGCAGAAGGATGTAGGTTGCAGTAGGTACTGGGAGATGAAGGAGCTTGCACGGGATAGATTAGCATGGAGAGCTGCATCAAACCAGTCTCAGGACTGAAGACCACAACAACAACAAATGTTTTAAAGTGGAACAATATTTCAGACATTATTTCCAGTTGTAAATTAAAGTTGTATTGTACTATATTGTGACTTTACGGATCAATAAATGTGTTCCTCTGATAACACAAACTTATTTCCGTTCCGACTATGCTCCCGGTCCACTAGGGGACGGATTAGCGAGGTTCTGCTGTACTGTGCTTTATGTATCTGTTGAAGTTTCCAACAAAATAAGTTGGAGGGATTAGTTTTGCTGTGACCTTCGTACATTGTAGGTCTCCTCGTGAGAACCGATTTTCCGCTCAGACGAAGGAAGGTGCAAGCGACCATGCCTACTGTAGTGCCGTTGGGTCGAGCTGAAGCCAGCTTGACATTATTGAAGCACAGCATCGTACGAGTAATAGTTTTCACTTGTTAAATGGGATGTTGTTGAACCTTTTCGATAAACACAGCACAGGGGTTTAAAACAAAGAGGCTCTCAGACTGCCAGTAAGGCACTGATTCAGCAGATGAAAATCACCACTGAAACCTCGAGCAGTGGCCCAGTTTCTGTGTTCCGTATCCAGCCGGGATTGACAAGAAAATGCTTCAAGTGTAAAAGCCAGAGTTGCGGTTTCCCGGGGTCTGCACAAGCCTTGAAAAGTGACATCGAGAAAACAGCGGAAGCAGAACTGGAGGTGCCGATTGTGGAAAAATGGAATTATTAACTCTGTGCTACTAAGCATCCATTTGGCGTCAAAATTTTCATTTCACTCCAGCTTCAGTATTTGCAGATCGTTCAGTGATTTCGTATTTGTATCTGTTACCACAATGGAAGAGACTGTCTGTGATCGTGCTGGAATGAAAATTCTACTACGGTAAGTGCTAAGAAATATCAGCAAAAGAGGATGTTTCAGAAATGATGTGATAAGCTTGCTGATACGTTGTAAACGTATACCGAAATGTAGATGAGCAAAATACGGAAACTCAGTGTGATATATCTCAGTCAAAAGTTGCAAACCAACATACATCGTTACCGTTTGACTGCAGTGATAAAGATGTCTCCAGTGAAAAAATTAGGCAACCCAGCAAAGAGGAAGGGCTTACGGCGATGGACGCGTGTAAATAAGCAAAATCACATGAGCTCAGAACATCTTTGATTTTAGCCGTACTTATAGATGAAGGCACTCGTACTGAAATACAGCAGTATCAGTGAAATGAAGTACAACCTCGAGTATTTTAAGCAAGTTTTTCGTCCACGAAAAAACATGGAAGCAGCGAAAAAGGAGCAAATAAAATTCTTAAGTTTTTAAGAAATGTTGCTTGATAGGGTGGTCAAACAACCATCCATAAACATTCGACCTTGACTATCCACGAAGGAGCGACTAAGCTTGGACTTACATAAAGAGAGTCTCCGAATATTACCTGTGTCATATATCCCTACGTACTTAGCGACATACGAGCTAGTAGGCTGACTTCTTTCAGTGGACTGCAGTTGACGTCATTGTTTAAACCCACTTCTGCTCGACAAAATTATTTGGAACGGTTCTTCATAAAAAAATCCATTGTCATTATTTAACGTTTGTTGGCAAACTATAAAATCCAACAATGTTTTTAGCAACATTTACACCAATCCAGAGCTTGCCATCTTAAACCATCACTCTCGCTCTCAGTATAGCGTCAAAGCTTGCCCTTCGCATAGCATAACGTTTGAAGATGGCAGTGGAAGCCTATGTAACGAAGCACAATGCTGTATGCTACACGTACATCTGATTCCCACTACGAATGAAGTGCCTGGCGACAAAGAAGGGTGCTGTTTGCATGCCACGAAGAGAAGGGAAATCCTCCGGAGAGAAAAAGACATGATTGCTATCGCTAGGACGACATATGTTTCCGGCCAGACCAACAGCCGGTGGACGCAGCCTTGCAAGTAAGTGTCCGCAAGCTTCTCGTAGCCAGGCACGAGAACCTAGTGTTACGAACTGCAACAAAGTGCTACTTAGAAGGAATCCTAGAACCGCTTCGACGTGGAGCGTATACACAACGTAGCAAAAAGAAGTTCTAATTTGCAGCCGGCCGGAGTGGCCCAGCGGTTCTAGGCGCTAGTCTGGAACCGCGCGACCGCTACGGTCGCAAGTTCGAATCCTGCCTCGGGCATGGATGTGTGTGATGTCCTTAGGTTAGTTAGGTTTAAGTAGTTCTAAGTTCTAGGGGACTGATGACCTCAGAAGTTAAGTCCCACAGTTCTCAGAGCCATTTGAACCTCTTTTTTGACACTCTGAAGTCAGGCAGCACTTTAGTTTTACAATTTCAGCTATCTTTGCTTATACTGATCAGATCTTGTATTTAAAAATATTTATTGATTATAACATTAAGTCACTATTGGTTACAATGGGAATGAGTAATGAGAAGATTAAAATGTGGCGCTTACCGAGGAGGCTTTCACGCCAAGCTCATGACATAAAGGTGTCTAGTACATCATCTTAAACTACAGGGTACCCATGATAGATACCAACGCATTGCTGGAGATTCTTAAGTAGGTCTAGCTGTAGTAAAAGCTAAGGTGTAATTTTAAGTCATTGGCATGATGAAGAGCGAAACCCACTTGAAACTAATCCTATTGTAATGTTGTCATAACTGTAGTTAAAAGAGAGAAATCTTCCTATATTGTGACAGCTTTGGGCGTGCCTCAGGGGTATGCTATATACAGTGTTTTGCAAATCCAAAGAGCGAATGGAACTTTCGCATGATGTGACAATACCATAGCTCGATAAAACATGTACAATAAACTGCTACAGTATAATAGAGAAGACATCCAACATTATGCCTCCCGCATCGTAACAACTGGACCACCAAATCGAACATGATCGACAACGTTCCAGGATGCATCACGGGTTTCCTCTTCTCACTATATGGGAGCAGGACCTGCACTGTGGTCCATGTATAAAATTATATCAGAATAACTAAGCGAGTGAGAGTCAACCTTGGGAGCGGACGACATCGTCGGTTCCTTTGTCTGCTGCGGCGGCAGCAGCAGAGAGCTTCTGTTACGAATAACACACTGTGCCGGTTAACATGCAGTACTGAGTTTGCATAACAGGGTGGCAACATTCTTGTCGCTTTTCTGTCGCAGCAAGTTAGGACACTTCGCCGAATAAAAAAAAGCACGACGCACGTAGAAACAACGCATGCAACGAAAACGAATCACGGTTGTTACGTTACTGGCCGCAAGCGTCATCTACAATTGAATTTGGTAACTGGCATCGGAGGTAGCAGAGCGACGTGGCAACGGTGAACGGCATAGGAGGCGTGATGCAGCTCTTTCTCCGACTGGTTGTTTGCTACTGTAGCTGTCCTCTAAACAACTGTCAATCACTCTGGTATTTTGATCCCGGTAAAGAACTGTATAATTCTAGTACGAGCTACAACGCGTTAGGTTTGCAGCTAGTGGCAGACGTGTATCTGAAGGTACTATAACAGCACCGAAACTAATTTTGGTTTTATTTTTTAAGAATGTCGTGTGACAATGTTTTTCGTCCACTAATTCTTTGTGTAACAAAGGGAGCAGTGCATAGAGCACTGTCCTAGGCTGGAGATGGAAAAAACCGACTGGTTAAAATTGATATCGGTATTTTAGTTCTGAATAACCGGTATTTCGGTATTTGTTTTGAAGTGTTGGCAGAAGAGCCAACACCGTGTTGCTAGAGGAGGCCGAAATGCACGCTTTTAAGCTCACGCAGATTGGCGTGAGGTCTGGAACAAGGTAAAGTAATTATCCTATAAAGAAAAGAACGTAGTTCTTGGAATACTTAACTTTAATCCACAATTGGAGAACATCTCTCTTGACTGTACATGCTTCACAATATAAATATCAAATGCTATGGCGCCTTGCTAGGTCGTAGCAAATGACGTAGCTGAAGGCTATGCTAACTATCGTCTCGGCAAATGAGAGCGTATTTGTCAGTGTAGCATCGCTAGCAAAGTCGTCTGTACAACTGGGGCGAGTGCTAGGACGTCTCTCTAGACCTGCCGTGTGGCGGCGCTCGGTCTGCAATCACTGACAGTGGCGACACGCGGTCCGACGTATACTAGCGGACCGCGGCCGATTTAAAGCTACCACCTAGCAAGTGTGGTGTCTGGCAGTGACACCACATGTTTGGTGTCGGTGGTAACAGGTGTTTTTTATGCTTAACTAATAACCGATTTAAAAAACGAAATATCAATTACCCATAGCTGCTCTGATAAATTTTTTCGTTTTCAAACAATGGCTCTGATCACTATGGGACTTAACATCTGAGGACATCAGTCCCCTAGACTTAGAACTACTTAAACCTAACTAACCTAAGGACATCACACACATCCATACCCGAGGCAGGATTGCTATTTTAATAACAGTGCCTACAGAAATGAGCAACAAATACGTTGCATAAGAACTGGTACAGCATTGTTTAGACAATAATGTTCCTGTCGCCGTGTGTCGTGGCTTACGATACATGTGCATGACTTGCACACGGTAGCTTCTCGCTGCCGTCGCCGACAGGCATTGTGTTCCAGAACGCCACCAGTGCTGAGGTGGAAATATTCTTACAAAGTGATGTAGCACTGGAGTATAATGTTTCCTTTGCCTTAAAGGATTAAATATCTGTCTGTCATTTCTATGAAATAATAAAAGCGGAAGGCAATTATGGTAACAGTAATAAATTAAAAACTTAACAACAGTCTATTAATAGTAAACAACGTAAAGTAGCTGACCTGCTGCCTGTTTCTACATAACACATCTTTACCTGCTTGTAGCCCTTGAAAACGGACAAATTAACACGAAAAACAGAGTTTTCAACCTCAGTTGTCACCTTGCACTGACTATTTGTAATGCCAAAATAGTGGTACGATCCTCGATTACAACACGTTTGCCGGCCAGGGTCGCCGAGCGGTTCTAGGCGCTACAGTCTGGAACCGCGCGACCGTTACGGTCGCAGGATCGAATCCTGTCTCGGGCATGGATGTGTGTGATGTCCTTAGGTTAGTTAGGTTAAAGTAGTTCTAAGTTCTAGGGGACTAATGACCTCAGAAGTTAAGTCCCATAGTGCTCAGAGCCATTTGAACCATTTTTTACAACATGTTTTTTGAGCACTGTTTGAGAAAATTAGAACAGGAGAATACTGGTGATTTTTTGAAGTATTCAACTACTTATCACTTTTCGCGAAAAGCTCGAACGATGGTCGGACTAAGTTTTTTTTGCCTATTTAATTTAATATTTTGATTCTGTGCATTTTGAAACTGAATGAGTCAAAATTATTCAATCTTGGTTCGTTTCGTAAGTGTATTATAAGAAATAATAGGAATAAAAAAACTGAAATCCGGTTATTCTGTGAGGTTTCGGGATTGCAGCCGGATCATATTAGCTTCATGCTACAATAGTTCAGTGGCGGACACTCACCTGAAGATGGGTGGACGGTTGCCAGTCGAAATATTGTAGCAAGAAGTCAATATGATCCGGCTTCAATCCCAAAACCTCATAGAACATTCAGTACGCCGGCTAAGCTTCAAGAATCACATAAAATTCGGTTATTTTAGAGAGCGGTTATTTCTATCAATTTAACAGTCAGGTTAAATTGGCGCGAAAAAACAAACGACACAACCGAAAACTGGTTGTTTCAACTATACCCCACATCCCTAGTCCAGGCCCGCCCGGCTCGGTAGACTGCACCGGTTCCCGGAATACCTCGTCCGCTTCTCCCCTTGGCTGCGCCGTGTGACGCGGTAGCGGGAGGAGCGCGTGGAACCAGTCTTTGAGGCAGGTCAGGGCACTCTCGCGCGCCCTCTTTCGCAAACTGGCCGCCGCTGCCGCCGCCGCCGATTCTGAAATTTCGCGTGTCTCGGCCGGCGCGCAGCACACTTACCGCCGTATCCGCCGGCAGCCGTGACTGCTTCTTGCGTCCGCCACACCACCGTCCTACCGAGAAGGCGGATGCCACGCAAAAACCCAGGCGCCGCCTATCGGAAGCGCAGGCGACTTTCCACAGCCGTTCTGGTCCCTACGATCGTCCTCGATTTCAGGTGTCTCTAGTTCTACTCCACTAAATTTATAGAAGGCTACTTTCTCCGCACCAAAGACGGAACCTCGCGGATGCGGCTGGCTCCTGTCGGCAATGATGCCGCTGCAGAAATGCGAACACATTGTAAAGTTTTCATTGTCTTATGTAACCAGTCCATCGGAGGTACCACAATTACCCTGCGTTCATCTGCCTCTGTTCGTTGGTAGTTTATTTTGGGCGACTCTGAACTCTAGGCGCTCTGCTTTTAGGATGGTATGTGATGACTTTATTTTTATGTAACGCATTTTAATAACAGAGGAAGTATACTAAACCCCTACACTCATGCTCCTCAAACTACCGTGCGATGTGTAGCGAAGAGTACTCCGTAATACCACTGTCACCATGTCATATCCCATTCGCACCCGTCGAGATCGCTAAAGCTGTCCGCACATGGCCCCTGCTTTCGAACGTCAACGTTGAGCGTGCCGAGTTCAAAGTGCTGCTGACCGCTCGGAAACGATGCAACTTAGGCCGGTATTACACTATCAAATTTCTTTGTCCAATATTTTTGTCACAGAAATTTGATGGTGTAATAAGGAACTTTGTCAAATGTCGTCGAATATTTGATCAAATCTAGGGCCTCCCTGTAGATATGATCAAAGAAGTCGCTTGTCTTCTGTTCACTGCAATGTGACATGTTACCACGTGGAGCGCTAGCATCGCTGCAGCGTTCTGTCAGCTGTAGTGTTTCCATAAACATTGTCAGTGAATACAAGTAGTATGTACTGACAACTACAAAATTAATAGAGATGTATGAAGCTGTGAGGCCCTTTACAACGTGAGGCACACTGAATACAAAAATAGATTAAGAAGATTGGAAGCCTGACCTGTCCTGACCTAACCTAACTCTCTCCTGTAGCAAGGAATCGGAGTGTTACAGTGAGCTTGTCTTCTGCAGATATAGCAGTTCTTAAGTGAGTATTGTGCTTTGCGATATGAGGATACACTTCACTGAGCACATACAGAAACGTATGCACATCCATTCTTAAGTAATTGTTTTACGACTTGACGTCCTCCACTGTAAGCTCATATAACAAGCTTTGTTGAATGCTTTTATCGTGTCGTCGTAAAACCTACAGCTTCACGCAGGTACGTTTCCTTTTTTTTCCCCGCTCCTCTTCCGCATGTGCACACAGTGCAATTGTGGTACATGCAACTGCAACTGCTGCGGTTAATAAGTTGTTGTTATCAGCCATCTTGAACTTTGACGAAAAATATGATGACAGTGTAATACACCTTTTTAGCGCCATGTCGAAGATCTTTGTCAAATATATTTGACGAAAAATTTGATCACATCTTTGACAAAGAAATTTTATAGTGCAATACCGGCCTTAGCCATGCGGTACGTGTGGCTCAACGTGGTATACACGATCGCAATGCTCTCCAGCGGCAGTTGTCGCACCAACGAGAATACCCGTCCGACATTTTATCTGTAGTCAGGAGCGTCTCACCACCCCTTCACTAACTTCAGATAGCTCATGCTAGCTTTACTTTTTCTCAAAAGACAGTGAACAGCGGTGATTCCTGTCTACACTGGCAGCAACAAGGAAAGCTTTAGTCGAAATACGGATAAACGTTTCGACGTAGATAAAAGTGCAAGACGGCTCAAATATTTTCGTCCACCAACGATTACTTCTTGTTACTCATAAACTGAACGTAAAACTATGCAAAATGAGCAGATACCAGCTGACGATTATGGAGTTAACTTCGCAATGCATTGTGGTTAGCTAGCAGAAACGGTATTTAGTTTGTATGAAAATATGTAAAAGCAGCATAATTACTACACTACTGGCCATTAAAATTGCTACACCACGAAGATGACGTGCTACAAATGGTTCAAATGGCTCTGAGCACTATGGGACTTAACATCTCAGGTCATCAGTCCCCTAGAACTTAGAACTACTTAAACATAACTAACCTAAGGACATCACACACACATCTATGCCCGAGGCAGGATTCGACCCTGCCACCGTATCGGTCGCGCGGTTCCAGACTGAAGCGCCTAGAACCGCTCGGCCACCAGCGGCCGGCGACGTGCTACAGACGCGAAATTTAACCGACAGGAAGAAGATGCTGTGATATGCAAATGATTAGCTTTTCAGAGCATTTACACAAGGTTGGCACCGGTGGCGACACCTACAACGTGCTGACATGAGGAGAGGAGAGTTTCCAACTATTTCTCATACACAAACAGCAGTTGACCGGCGTTGCTTGGTGAAACGTTGTTGTGATGCCTCGTGTGAGGAGGAGGAATGCGTACCATCACGTTTCCGACTTTGATAAAGGTCAGATTGTAGCCTATCGCGATTGTGGTTTATCGTATCGCGACATTGCTGCTCGCGTTGGTCGACATCCAATGACTGTTAGCAGAATATGGAATCGGTGCGTTCAGGAGAGTAATACGGAACGCCGTGCTGGATCCAAACGGCAGTCGAGAAGACAGGCATCTTATCCGCATGGCTGTAACGGATCGTGCAGCCTCGTCTAGGTCCCTGAGTCAACAGATGGGGATGTTTGCAAGACAACAATCATCTGCACGACCAGTTGGACGACGTTTGCAGCAGCATGGACTATCAGCTCGGAGACCATGGCTGCGGTTACCCTTGACGCTGTATCACGGACAGGACCGCCTGCGATGGTGTACTCAACGACGAACCTGGGTGCACGAATGGCAAAACGTCATTTTTTCGGATGAATCCCGGTTCTGTTTACAGCATCATGATGGTCGCATCCGTGTTTGGCGACATCGCGGTGAACGCACATTGGAAGCGTGTATTCGTCATCGCCATACTGGCGTATCACCCGGCGTGATGGTATGTGGTGCCATTGGTTACACGTCTCGGTCACCCCTTGTTCGCATTGACGGCACTTTGAACAGTGGACGTTACATTTCAGATGTGTTACGACCCGTGGTTCTACCCTTCATTCGATCCCTGCGAAACCATACATTTCAGCAGGATAATGCACGACCGCATGTTGCAGGTCCTGTACGGGCCTTTCTGGATACAGAAAATGTTCGATTGCTGCCCTGGCCAGCACATTCTCCAGATCTCTCACCAACTGAAAACGTCTGGCAGAGCAACTGGCTCTTCATAATACGCCAGTCACCCAAATTGCGTGAAAATGTAATTTCATGTAAGTTCTAGTATAATATATTTGTCCAATAAATACCCGTTTATCATCTGCATTTCTTCTTGGTGTAGTAATTTTAATGGCCAGTAGTGTAGATTACGGATTTACTATGTCGTACTCATGCCTCATTAACAATATTAAATGTTGTGGAAAATTAAAGATAGTTGCGATTACCGTGCACAAAAGAGGCCTCTGACCCTTGTGTCGTACATATATTTCTCTTCAAAGTGATTTGAGCAGATTTAGCTTCTTGTAGCTGGACACAATTTGTCCCGTTTCGCATTTGTTTTCCATCTCTACGTTAGCTCCTGTCACTTCGATTCGTGCAGTTTAACGCTAAACACACGTTTGGCACGTTTAATGTGTATTTCGCTAAACAAATTGCACAAAAAAATTAAACGATTCACCAAACAAAGCAGTTCACTTTCCACACAGACAATAGATAGATTGGCTCCTCTCACTGTTCTGACCACCGTCGGGACCTCTGTAATTCGCGTGTTAGCCACTCCACGAAATTTAAACTCACCGCAAATCACACTGTTTACGACATGGATAGGTGTAAAATTCCTGCGTTAGCTCTGTTGAAAAGCACATTTCCTCCCCTGTCCATATGCCAGTCATGCTGTTCTGTGTGTAGCATCCATAAACAAAAACTTCAATACCTATGAAAATTTTATAAGTCCAGTCAGTAAGGACATCGGCTTATAAAAGCTCCATTGCAAATACTGCGATACAAATTTACAATAGTTCTCCACATTAGATAAAACTATTTCATCACTCTCACTTTTTAACAAAATCCGAAGGTCTTTCTTACTTGATCAGTATTCCTACCCAGTAGGAAATACAGAATATAAAACTAAAAAGTGCAAGTAAGATATTTACTGCAAGTAGTGCAAGCTGTCTCGCAGACTAAGCCAGCCGCGCGGAGTGGCCGCGTGGTTAGAGGCGCCATGTCACGGATTGTACGACCCCTCCCGCCGGAGGTTCGAGTCCTCCCTCGGGCATGGGTGTGTGTGTGTTCTTCTTAGCGTAAGTTAGTTTAAGTTAGCTTAAGTAGGGTGTAAGTCTACGGCCCGATGACCTCAGCAGTTTGGCTTCTAGGAATTCAGACGCATTTGAACTAAGGTTAGTAAGAAAAGATCTCGATCCAGTGAGACACGAACTATCACTACTGCACCTGATCGCTCACAACTCTGCGACTCTTCTCGTTACACTAAACCGACCCTAAATGAATCGTGAACGTACTATGAATCTTACCATGTCCTGAATGCTTTAATAGTAGATATATTAACTGACATCTGTTTATAACAAATTGTACTACGAACAATGCGGTTATGATCGACCCTCAGTGTGTCGCTGCCTTAAAACGGTGTACTTCCATAATAGACAGGCTACAATTAACCACCAATGTGTCATTTCTCGTCATTTTATTAAAACAAATCATACAATTAACGACGGGTTTTAGCGAGATCCTCAATTTTCTGGTGCTTTGAAACGGCCTCTATACATATGGGCTTCAACCGAAAGTGAGCATGACCTCTCTTGACGCTGTTCTGTCCGGGTGTTCCATCCCATTGGCGTACATTCAAATGCACATACAGAATATCTATATTTGCTCTATCAGTCCTACATAGCTAGGATCCAGAATGACAAGCAACAATTGAGAATACCTTCACTCGCAAATATATATGATTTACTGGATTATGCGATGCAATTCTAGCTCTTTGAGTACAGTTTACTTCTTATTTTCTTTTATATCGTTTCCTTTTCGTTTGACCGAACTGTGGTTATGGAGAGCCACGATAACAAAATACAGATGAAATATTTCTTATTTATTTTTAATGTTGAATAGTCTATGAAATCTCACGGGACTGCCACATCTCGTTTCACTCTAGGCGCATGCCTTTACGTGTTACATACTGATGACTTTATTGCAATGCCGGCCATGTTATTATTGTTGCTGTAATTCGAATAGTGATCGGATAATCGAAATTTATATTTCGGTTTTTCCAATGTTATTTTGCGATATTTTTGTAGTAGATCTTACTCAAATACTGAATCTTTTCAGTAATTTACGATAGACAAGTTATATAGTGAATTTGTCTTTAATTGTAAGTAATAAACTCTGAACCGTTCTTATATATCCGAGGTAATAAAATAATGTAAAGTGTCAAGCACTTTAATATGAAGATCAGTTTTCGAACTCGTCGAGCTGTGTTCAGCAAAGCACAAAGTAAACACTAACTATGACAGAAATAATTCTTCTCAGTGAGGAGTAGCTTTGTAGTCACACATTACTCGACTTTCCCACATGCGTTACATAATGGTCGTAGTGAAAGCTGCAGTCAAACTGCGTAGCAGAAATTAACTTTCATTGCGCTGTTTATGGAGCGTGGGAAGAATAACCACTTACAAACTTGTTTTCGAATTACGCTTCTGATACTCAGGTGTATTTCGACTGAAATCTGTCTAACGCAGCTGTAAGCATTGCTTTACGTCTGTTATGGAGCAGGAGGCATTTTTTCCCTTAATTAGGATGCTTCCTGCTGTTATTCGTATTCCATAGTGAGTGTTGCAGTCTTAAGCTGCATTACTGAAACGTAACGTTGTGGAACGTGGAACAACTTTTCGTCTTATATTAAGATATTTTACTTTTTTCTGTGCTGGATTAAATATTTTTCATATCGCTCTTCGGGTAACACTAGTGTGACAGCTATGTCTTGATAACTAAAGCTAATCTGTAAGGCAGCTACAGCTATTCGATGTCAGCAAACCGTTTACCTTGTCGTCTTTCCTTGGTTTCTCAGCTATTTAGATAGTTTGTAGGGAAATCTTTTCGAACTGGATAGCAGACCCATCTGTGAAATCTTCATCTTCTCAGTTAATTACAGAATAAATTTAACATCTCCCTTTCACTGCTGCCTGGTTGGTTGTTTGGTATGTGGGAGGGGACCAAACAGCGAGGTCATCGGTCCCATCGGATTGGGGAAGGATAGGGAAGGATGTCGGTAGTGCACTTTCAAACGAACCATCCCGAAATTAGGCTGAAGCGGTTTAAGGAAATCACGGAAAACCTAAATCGCGACGACCGGACGCGTATTTGAACGAAAGTGAATCGACTGTGCTAACCACTGCGCCACCTCGCTCTATGCTGCCTGACTGTTGTGCATACGTACAAAGTCCAGTTAGCTTGTGTCTCAAGCTTGCAGTGGTATTAATTTTCAGAACTCTGATAAAATTAATTTCAGTGAATGTAGAAACACGTACATAAATGAAAAAAGATGTACGTGATGTATCTTCTGCTTCTACGTGCAACCGTTGTATGAGAAGAACCCCTTCCGTCTCCCCCCCCCCCCCCCACATCTCCCCCCACCTCCAATCAAGTCCTGAATCTAGAAACATATTGTGATATTATATTGTCATATTACGACTTCATACGGAGGATATATGCTTTCTTCCGACGACGTCAAAGGAAGGAATCTGAGGAGCGAAATCAAACCGCTGACATATACCGAAGAAAGATGCAATAAAATTATTGAAAACTGTTTCCTTTAAAAACTATTCTCTTTGTGAGTCTGATGTTTGTCTGTTTTTTCTGCCTGGGACGTGTATGGATTTCTAGAAGCTTTCTTGGTCACCATACCAACATTAGCGCAAGATGTCCTCAGTACTGGACCCCTCTGTCTAGGGATGCGGCATTGCATAAGTCCGTGTCAGCCTTGAGCTATTCTGAAGCAGACAACAGGTAGTTCACTAAAGCGTACAAAGGCCCTAATCTCTGAAGCAAACTCAATGAAATCGTCACTTCTTAGTGCCACAGACATTGTTATTAAATTTATCGGTGGGCTGAAATTGTAAATGGCTTGGACATGAGTAAAGCTATCCAAACGGGAAGCCACCAGGTAAATAGATAGGAAGGGGACATTCACAGACATACATTCCTCCTTAATTGAAAGGGGGAATGTATAATATGATTAATATTACTTGCCACACGCGGAGATCTGTATGCACCAGATAGATGGAATATCATGGACAGCGTTATTAAGAAACTAAGTACAGATATTCCAAAGATATTGAAACACTATAGTCAGAACTCAGAGGATATATATTTTCTGGGTTTGAGATATTACAAGTTACAATATCAGAAGAACTACCCACGCCTGACACTGAACGACCAAACGGACTTTAATGTCTATTTCTTAGAACTACCAGAACAACTCAGGGAAAATCAAGTTGATGTCTTCCTCTCCCTCATCCAACTTCTGTTGTTTAGTTGTACAATTTCCAGCAAGAACTTCTTCCTTAAATACTGCGAAAATACTGGAATAAACTTGACTCCCTGTCGTGTAGCAAAAAGCACTACTTAACACATTCGTGAATGTTGTGTGGCACAGAGACTTTATATTTAATTTGTAATGTAATGAACACGACTCCATAAACGTTTCATATCATCATTTAATTTCTTTCTTGTGTGCTGTAAGATTCGTATACATTTAAAAGTAGCTTAGCGCCCAATGTTTCGCTCGCCGAGACTGTTTGGTCTCCACAGTGTTTTTTTTTTATTTTTATTTTTTTGTAGTAGAATTTTTATATTCTTCACAAACTGCAACATATTCGAAGCTTTTCACTTTAAGGGCGTAGAAGCATGATTTTTTCCGAATGTACTTCTGACCAAAAGTCCGCAGTTTTTGTTAATCATGCTATTTGCTTTCTTGGGGTGATAGTCCTATAGAAAATTTCATCTCGTAACACACAGTCCTTTATAAGTCGAGAAGTGAAACACGAATTTTCGTAGGGTTAGCCTTATAATTTTTTAATAAAATGAAATATTTTCTTAAAAATTTTCATCCCCTATTCCACTCACTTAGGGGTTGTATTTCCAAAAGCAGTGCAACCTGTATCGTTTGGTTTGTAACAGCGAAACCGAATGCAAATTTTCGTAGATTTATCTTCAAATTTCTTGTTTAATGAAATGTTAAAAAAATCACTTATGTCGCCCCCTTAGGAGTGGAATTTCGAACAGTCCCTTCCGAAACGATGAAGATTCACTCCATCTGCAAATTTTAAGTTTCTGGCCTGAATGGTTTGGGCTGGGGAATGGTGATGAGTCAGTGAATGAGTACGGCACTATTTCATCCTCTTAGGGGTTGAATTTCCAAAAACAGTGAAGCACATTTTTCATTTCTAACCGAGAAACCAAATATCAGTCTTCAGAGATTTAGCTTTAAAAATGCTTACACAAACATATTCATAAATCACTTTCGTCGACTTAGAAGCTGAATTCCCAAAAACAGTGAAATGAGTGTTTTTTTACTTCTAACAGAGAAACTAGATACAAATTTTATAGATTTAGTTTCAAAAATGATTGCGTAATGAAAAATTTCTGTAAAAAACTTTCATCCCCTGTTTCAGCCCCATAGAACTCGAATTTTCAAAAACAGTGAAACACGTATATCTTTGAATTTCTAATGAAGAAGCCAAATTCAACTTTTCATAGATACAGCATTAAAATCCTTACACAATGAAATACTTTCATAAAAATCTCATACCCTATTTCACCCTCTTAGAGGGTTGAATTTCGAAGAACAGTGAAACATGTATATTTTTAAATATAACCTGAAGTCAAACACCAGTTTTCATAAAAATAACTTTAAAAATATTTTAGTAGCTTCTTAATAATGATTTGTTTTAAAAAGAATCACCTACTATTTCGAAAAATGCTGAAAAACACATTTCTTTATTCCCGATCGACAAACCAAATACCAATGTTCGTAGGTCTAGCTTCAAAATTGCATTAATACCGGCATAATTTCGGTAAACCTTTCATCCCCTGTTTCACCCCCTTAGTGGTCGAATTTCGAAAAATCACGTCTTAAACGACGCCTGCAGGATAAGATCAACACCCTCACCAAATTTCAAGTTTCTACCCTTAGTGGTATGCGCTGGACGATGGTGATGAATCAGTGAATGAGTCAGTCAGTCGGAATATTGCCTTTTATATATATAGTAATTACCAATTAATTTATATGGAGGTGATAGATTACTTATTTTATGGTACACTAGGATATATGAATAGCATACTTGGAGAAGTGCCACAAGATAATGGACTTATAATCCAAAACCTAGATCGTGTAAAATAAAGGTACTGAAACACCGATAAATAGGTTCGTTTTCTTAGGAGATATCTGCAATTATTTTGCATGACTTCCAGGTTAAAGTCAGTTGCATTTATACACCGAGATTCTGAGATGATGAAATTTTCAAATAGAGAAGAGTGACTGACAGTTCTTCAATTTGAATAAAAGGAAGATGGATTAGTGTCGCCTATGGGCTGGATTTGTGATTGCGGACAGCGGTGAATTCCTCCGTGGTGGATGAGTCTACTTCCAGAAAGGTCCTGTTGAAATCTTTACTTGGATTTGACGCCTGAGTCGGAATATGTACCTGGCATAACAGATTAACAGAAAGAGGTAGCAAGTCCACTGTTAGTGCAGACTGTGTGTATTTTACAATCTTCGTCGTCTTTCTGTGGTGTGTTAACTTCACAATCAGGGTGTAAAATAACTACGTATACAGATTTGTAGACTTACTAGAGGAGACGAAAAGAAACCCTTTTGTTCTTTTGTTATGTCACACAAACGTCATATGTACACCGTTTCCCGGCCAGGAGTCTTTGATGGTTTGAGTCTGCAATTCTCTCAGGCGCATGTTCACAGTTGTTTTTATGGCTTAGTTTGCAACACGTTTGCATTGGAATCTGATCTGGAGCACTATTACATCTTACTGACAGAACGGGTAAGTTTTCATTACTGCTATTAGAGTCAACGCGCATGGATAAACAGTTACATCATTATTGTTTATGTTTTGTTGTGCTTACATGAAAGAATTCTGTTGATGCTTAAAGCTTCTTTATTGCTAATTACACTCTGAGTCAGGTGACAGAAATCTCATTTATGCGGTTTCCAGAGAGTAGGCTACCAAATCATGTCACACTGCAACGACTTGATGGCCGTCGTCGTGGAACAGGTTCCCTCAGACCGCACCGGCGGCAAACTGGTACACCTCTCTGAGTGCAAACTGTTCAGTCTGATGAAGCTGTGTTACAGCGAACTGAAGACACCATTAGCACCCGATTCATAGCCAAGGAACTAGATACCTCCAACGCCAGTGTGTGGAACGTTCCTTACAAGACGGGCGTTACCAATTCAAGTACCGGACGGTACAAGACCGATTAGTTGACTTTCCCCAGAGTGTGGGAGTCTGCCAATGGTATGTATACCAAACTGTAATGATTGCTGACGTACAAATGTGAGTTTTGTTTACTGATGAGGCTGCATTCACACGGGAAGGAATACTCAACAGCCACAATAGCTATGTCTCGAAGACAGAAAATCCTAAAGCAACTCGTGTGTTTCACCATCAACAAATATTCACCACAAATTTGTGAATTGTTTAGTACACAGTCATCTTAGTGTGCCGTATCTTCTGCCTAACACGCTCGGTGGAAAAAAATTATCGTATCTTCCTGCGTGAAGTACTACCGGAAATGTGGAGAGTGTTCCGCTAGCGATCAGGCGATGTTTATCGTTCCAGCTGACGGGGCCACAGCACACTATTTTCGTTGATGTTAGACAACATGTAAATCATGTTGTCCCTAATCATTTGACTGGGAAGTGTGGGCCAGTATCGTGGCCACCAAGTTCTCCTTCATGTTCGTTCTTTTTTCCGTCGGATATGAAGCATTTGGTGTACGAGTCACCGAAAGACATTCCGGAAGAGCTGGTTTCCGGATTGACTAAGCCGGCCGGTGTGACCGAGCGGTTCTAGGCGCTTCAGTCTGAAACCGCGTGACCGCTACGGTCGCAGGTTCGAATCCTGCCTCGGGCATGGATGTGTGTAATGTCCTTAGGTTAGTTAGGTTTAAAGTTCTAAGTTCTAGGGGACTGAGGACCTCAGATGTTAAGTCCCATAGCGCTCAGAGCTATTCGAGCCGTTCTTCATGAAACAGCTGGTTATGCTGAGCGGGTTAGACAGTCGTTAGCACGCAGATGCCAGTTGTGCATTAATGTAAACGAACGACATTTTCCAAAACATCTCTAAAAGAATATTCGTTCACGACAGTTTGAACCCCGTTTCTGGACATAAACGTCAAAGCCTTCATGGTGCG
Organism: Schistocerca serialis cubense; assembly: GCF_023864345.2. Taxonomy (NCBI): domain Eukaryota; kingdom Metazoa; phylum Arthropoda; class Insecta; order Orthoptera; family Acrididae; genus Schistocerca; species Schistocerca serialis. Next base: position 391,237,889 of record NC_064641.1, on the reverse strand, counting down.
CTGCCGAGCAAACGGTCCACTTGCGACATTTTTGTCACATAATAGCCATGTCTGGAAGACAGAAAATCCTAAAGCAACTCGTGTGTTTCACTGTCAACAATTATGTGCCGCCGGCCGGTGTGGCCGAGCGGTTCTAGGCACTTCAGTCTGGAAACGCGCGACCGCTACGGTCGCATGTTCGAATCCTGCCCCGGGCATGGATGTGTGTGATGTCGTTAGGTTAGTTAGGTTTAAATAGTTCGAAGTTCTAGGGGACTGATGATATCAGATGTTAAGTCCTATAGTGCTCAGAGCCATTTGAACCAAATATGTGCCACAAATCTGTTTAGTACACGGTCATTTTAGTGTGCCGTATCTTCTGCCTAACGCTCGGTGAAGACAGTTAACGTATCTTTCTCCGTGAAGCACTAGCGGTGTTTCTTCTTATCTCCTCTAAACATTCAAAAATTTTGTATACGTAATTTTTTTAGATCCTGTTTTTTTCTCTTTAAGAATCTTTGTACAAAGTTTCTTAAACATCAAAGATAAAAAGGTCTACCACTTTCTAAGTTTGTATCTCTGAGACGCTATACCAATCGGACATTTGAAATTTTTTTTTTCTTTTTCAGAGCAAATAATGCACAACGATCCGTTCGTTCAGCCGAGAACTTTTCGCGAATGTTATAAGAATAACTAGAGAACTACGTCTCATCATACTCCATTCAAGCACGTAGAAGGAGATATAGTGGCTCTAGAGACATGAGAACGCTTCTTCTTGAACAAAGCAATTATTCCTACATCTTCCCGTGCAAGATTTTCAAGGCTTTACCTCACGAAATCCTAAGACGAATCGACATTTTAAATGGTCTTATAGAGACACATAATGCTGGTTGAATATTTTACCACAACAGCAACAGTGAAAGCTTTAGATCCTGAGATGATCGTATCTTAGACTTCGAGGTTGCTGACTTGGAGAAAACATAGCTTTACTGTTTTCCACTTTTACTTATATTCTCCGGTGCAGCTGCACCATCATCACCGGAAGGGTTGCTTTATTTGTTGCTGATTGTGTAACGGCAGTGAATAAAGACAGTAAAAAACTGTTTTCTTTATGGTGACATCTTCGAAGTACTTTACGTTGAATCCTGCCCAGTCGTCAAATGTAGGGTCGCTAGACAACGTTGAAACAAGTCGTATTAATGAGTTTTATTGCCAAAACTTTGTGTTAAACAGATGCGTCGCAAGCAAAGGGCGACAGACGAAATAAGAAATCTCTTCAGTATAACAATTCCATATTTGAGCTACATAGAATGTACGAGCAAAGTAATGAGCTTTTTGCTTCATATCACCGTAATCTGCAACAAAATAACTCTAGTCGGAGCTCTTCGTGGAAAGGGTGCTGGCGCCGAGCGACTCTTCTCTAACGTTACCTAGAGACGCTAATAGTGTGCAACCCGAAAATATCCTAATGAAGCTTCAGATGATTCTGTTGAACAATCGGATGAAGCTGTATTTGAGTCTGCCGGCCAACTAACTGAAAGCGACAAATTCTTATCCTCAAATGCAGGTAAAGAAGAGAATGTTCGCAAGAGAAAAGAATGGTAGGAAGAGCTTCGAAGAAAAAGACGGAAGCAGGTGGTAAAAGTGTTAAGAGGAAAAAGAGAGAAACCGAATGTGAAGAAGCTTACACAATTTTAAAACCTTCTACAAAATCGGCCCGAAATCACAGAGCTTAAGGCGAAGAAGACCAATACAATACGAAATTAATTTTTGTTCGTTTGCAGGTACATGTTTGCCATAATGATATACACTGAAATCGCCGCTCAACCTATCAGTGGACTGCGCCATTTCGCTTTGGCTTCTGTAAAAAGATTGCTGCGTTCGTGTGACGCGGGTGTATCGGGACAGGTGGCGTATACCTCAAACAAACAAAATATTAATTTCATAACTATATGACTGGCCTCGGCCTTAGACTGAGTGTAGTGCAATTAATGAAAGAAGTGCTCTCCTGAAGAAGGCAGGGGCCCCTTTATTCGTGACAAATTGTAGAGCGTATTCTTAAAATACTAGCATGCCAACAGTATACGGCTGATTTTTTATTTACTTCAAACGCTTCCTTCAAAATTAACACGTTTTGTGATTTATCGTTAATAAATGAAGATCTTTTACCTAAATTTGCAATTATGATATATTTTATACTATCTAAGATATTGCAAAAAGTCAACTACGTTCTTACTTTTATTCTCAGTCAGCTTGTGTTTGCTATTGTCGAGATGGTTTCACGGACGATTCCCTGCTGGATCCTTGTTCAGAGTTGCTGTCCGTTTTGCAACGAACTTGTCTTCGATCTGACGTTAAAACCAAAACATTCTTTCCAGCGTTTCTTTCTTGTTTTTTTAGCTCCGAAGGCGGTTAAACAGGAGCACCAGCTCTACATTTACATCTACATATGCTTGGGTAGGTATACACTTGGTATATTGTATTTTTATCTGTTCTAAGAGTGTTTTTCTATTTTTTTCAGATACTCCGATAATCGTAGCTGGTAATTTAAGGAACGACCAGCAGAAGTGGATAATTAAACAGTACTGCAGGACAGAGAATGCCGCACAAGGACGACAGAAATGGGCAGAAGAATTCAGTGCAGCCCCACCATGCAGGCTATCAGTTTACATGTTGCGCAACAAATCTGATTTGATTTGTAATGCGCCAGAGTGGTCTACTACCGAGTGCTACTACCCTCGAAAATGAAATGGTAGTTGCGCAGGTATTTATCCAAATCCCAAAGAAATCCACAAGGAGAGCCTATGTTGTGTTGGACATTTCTTTTAGATCCTTGGGTCGTCTGCTGCAACTTTTAGGTTTGCAAGTGTATCGGTCAAGATTACTTCATGGAATACTGACTGATGATCCAGAGCCCCAAATCAAATGGCTCCAAGCACTATGGGACTTAACATTTGAGGTCATCAGTCCCCTAGACTTAGAACTACTGAAACCTAAATAACCTAAGGACATCACACACATCCATGCCCGAGGCAAGATTCGAACCAGCGACCGTAGCAGCAGCGCGGTTCCGGACTGAAGCGCCTAGAACCGCTCGACCACAGCGGCCGGCCATCCACAGCCACAGTTAGGATCCTGCGAGATTCTTTTGGATGAAGAAATGTAAGTAAGTCGAAGAATTTGTTGATCTGACGAAGCGAATTTTAAGCAGTCAGGCGCTGTTAACAGGCATAACTGTGTGTACTATGCCACAGAAAAATCCCATGCTCTGCCTGGACAACAGCTGAATCAACTAGGAGTTACAGTTTAGGCTGCCTTTCATTTGAACGGATCATTGGGCCTGTTTGTTTTTGCATACAACTGTTACCCACGACCCCTACCTTAACACCCTATGGGATTCTGGCATTCAGTTATGTCTACAGCAGAGTAATGAAGAGTTCTGCTTCCAGCGAGATAGAGATGTTTTAACAGTGTGCGAGTTTCTTGGCAACAGATTGCCCAGTAGGTGGACAGGCCGACAAGGCCTAGTTGAGTGGCCAGACTTTACTCCAACGAACTTTTTCTTTTGGAGTGTTATCAACGATAAAGTGTTTGCAAGAAAACCACTGTAGACAACTGTTGAAGACATGTGTCCGTTCATAAGAGAAGCATTCCATGGTATTCATAAAAATAAACAACTCTGTGGCAAAGTGTGCTTGAGTGTATAAACCAGACTACAGCAATGTGTACATGCTGAAGGCCGGCAAGTTGAGCACATAAGACGTCCCGCTTATAGCGAGTTCATAAACTTATTTTCTGTAATTTTCTATGATTTTTCATGCTCAGTCCATTACCAAGCTACACTCATGCTCATAAATGAAGGATAATGCTGATACATGGTGAAACAACGCTCTGGTGGGCGGTTTGTGGGTTTAAATCATCTCGCGGTATGACCATGCGATGCATCTGATCTGCGGTCGTCGCACGGTGGCGCTGGCAGCAGTCAACATACGCTGAGTACGGTGCAGCGAGTAAGTGTGCAGACGTTTTCAGACGTGCTAATGGTGACTGTGTGTTGAAAATGGCTCAAAGAACACGTGCTGATGACGTTATGAGGGGTAGAATACCAGGGCGACTGGAGGCTGGTCAAATACAGCAGGTCGTAGCGTGGGCCCTCCATATACCACAAAGTGTGATTTCAAGATTATAGCAACGACTCCACTAGACAGGAAACGTGTCCAGGCGCTACAGTACGGGACGTCCACAGTGTAAAACACCACAAGAAGACGGATATCTCACCATCAGTGCCCGCAGACGGCCACGGAGTACTGTAGGTAGCCTTTCTCGGGACCTTACCACAGCCACTGGAACAGTTGTCTCCAGACACAGTCTACAGACGACTGAACAAACAAGGTTTATTCGCCCGGAGACCTGCAAGGTGCATTCCACTGACCCCTGGCCAAAGGAGAGCCCGTAAAGCCTGGTGTCAAGAAGACAGTACATGGTCATTGGAACAGTGGTCCCAGGTTATGCACGGACGAGTCCAGGTATAGTCTGAACAGTGATTCTCGACGGGTTTTCAACTGGCGTGAACCAGGAACCAGATACCAGCCCCTTAATGTCCTTGAAAGGGACCTGTATGGAGGTGTGGGGTGGGATTATGATTGGTGCACGTACACCCCTGCATGTCTGACAGAGGAACTGTAACAGGTCTGGTAATCGGGACGTTATTTTGGACCAATATGACCGCCTTTTCAGTGGTGCAATGGGTCCCACCTCCCTCTTGATGGATGACAACGCACGGCCCCACCGAACTGCCATCGTGGAGGAGTACCTTGAAACAGAAGATATCAGGCGAATGGAGAGGCCTGCCTGTTCTCCAGACCAAAGCCCCATCGAGCAAGTCTGGGATGCTCTCGGTCGACGTATCGCTGCACTTCTTCAAACCCCTACGACACTTCAGGAACTCCGACAGGCACTGGCGCAAGAATCGGAGGCTATACCCCAGCAGCTGCTCGACCACCTGATCCAGAGTATGCCAACCCGTTGTGCGGCCTGTGTACGTGTGCAAGGTAATCATATCCCATATTGATGTCGGGGTACATGCTCAGGAGACAGTGGCGTTTTGCAGCACATGTGTGTCGGGACGGATTTCTCAACTTATCAGCAATACCGTGGACTTACAGATCTGTGTCGTGTGTGTACCCTATGCCCCTATGCTGTTAGCGTCAGTTTTGTGTAGTGCCACGTTGTGTGCCACCATATTCTACAATTATCCTTAATTTATGAGCATGAGTGTATTTTCTGTAATTCATAATAATACACTGTACTGTCACATTATTGTGATCACCTGTCACCAGTGTGAATAACCACCTCTTGCAGCGCAGACTGCTGCGAAAGGTGCAGGAAGAGAGTTGACGAGGCTCTGGAATTTAGCGACAGGAACGTGAGTCGTGCCGAATCCAGCGTCGTGGCCTGCTACGATATGTTTCTGCGTTCAGCATCCATGGCGCGAACAGCCCTATCGAGATGGTCCTACAGATTCTCGGTTGGGTTTAAATCCGGGGAATAAGGTAAACTCATCTTGGCGCTCTCTGAGAGCTGTGTGACACGTTGCCTTGTCCTGTTGGTAGAAGCACTGTACGTACAGCAGGGACGGAACTGTCCCCAAAGATAAAGTCATACTTGTGTGATCCATCTAGAATGACGAGGTCAGCTAGGCAACGCCACGAAAGCATTCTACATCTATCTACATCTACATCCATACGCCGCAAGCCACCTGACGGTGTGTGGCGGAGGGTACCTTGAGTACCTCTATCGGTTCTCCCTTCTATTCCAGTCTCGTATTGTTGGTATGCTTCTGTGTGGGCTCTAATCTCTCTAATTTTATCCTCATGGTCTCTTCGCGAGATATACGTAGGAGGGAGCAATATACTGCTTGACTCTTCGGTGAAGGTATGTTCTCGAAACTTCAACAAAAGCCCGTACCGAGCTACTGAGCGTCTCTCCTGCAAAGTCTTCCACTGGAGTTTATCTATCATCTCCGTAACGCTTTCGCGATTACTAAATGATCCAGCAACGAAGCGCGCTGCTCTCCATTGGATCTTTTCTATCTCTTCTATCAACCCTATCTTGTACGGATCCCACACTGCGGAGCAGTATTCAAGCAGTGGGCGAACAAGGTACTGTAACCTACTTCCTTTGTTTTCGGATTGCATTTCCTTAGGATTCTTCCAATGAATCTCGGTCTGGCATCTGCTTTACCGACGATCAACTTTATATGATCATTCCATTTTAAATCACTCCTTATGCCTACTCCCAGATTATTTATGGAATTAACTGCTTCCAGTTGCTGACCTGCTATTTTGTAGCTAAATGATGAGGGATCTATCTTTCTATGTATTCGCAGCACATTACACTTGTCTACATTGAGATTCAATTGCCATTCCCTGCACCATGCGTCAATTCGCTGCAGATCCTCCTGCATTTCAGTACAATTTTCCATTGTTACAGCCTCTCGATGTACCACAGCGTCATCCGCAAAAAGCCTCAGTGAACTTCCGATGTCATCCACAAGGTCATTTATGTATATTGTCAATAGCAACGGTCCTACGACACTCCCCTGCGGCACACCTGAAATCACTCTTACTTCGGAAGACTTCTCTCCATTGAGAATGACATGCTGCGTTCTGTTACCTAGGAACTCTTCAATCCAATCACACAATTGGTCTGATAGTCCGTATGCTCTTACTTTGTTCATTAAACGACAGTGGGTAACTGTATCGAACGCCTTGCGGAAGTCAAGAAACACGGCGTCTACCTGGGAACCCGTGTGTATGGCCCTCTGAGTCTCGTGGATCTGGGTTTCACACGACCGGAGACCTTAATGCTCCCTCCTCCGGCCTGGATCATTCCGACTATTGTTGGAGGAAGCATAAAACGTAGCCACTCGGTGGGGTCCACTTGCGGTACTGACGTGCCAATTCCAGCCTTCGTCGTCGCTGAACAACACTCAGTATGGGTGCACAAACCAGACGCCTGCTGCAGAGGCCTATACGCAGCCACCTTCGCTGAACAGTCGTTGAGGAGACACTGTTGGTAACCCGTTGGTTCCTCTGGCGGGGGAGGAGGGTTAGGTGCTCAGCAGGTGCACGTCTGTTCGCTCGTACACATCTCTGCAACAGTCTTTCTTCCCTGTCATCTATGATCCGTGGTGCACCTGCACCACAGTTGCCGGCGCCGGTTTTGTATAGCGCCGCCTTGTCATGCACGTTTAACCATGGCAAGGTAACAAGCTTAGCCATTTCGGAAATGCTTCCCCCTTGGTTCGAAAGCTAGTGATAAGCAGTTCATTTCGCCAAAGTCTGCACTTTTTTTCCGCGTACCCATGTCATGCTTTACATCCTACACTGCTAGTGCTGCCATTTGCCGTCTGTGATTGGTTATCCCATGTTGTGTCGAACATAGCGGGTCATCACATCAATGTGACTGGATTGTGTAATATGAGTTCAAGAGGTGGCACCACCGGCGCGTATCGACGTCATGTATAGTTAGTAGCATCTTTGAAAAGAACGCACACCAAGTTTCATCCATATTGGTCTAATTATTTGTGTTTGGCATTCGTGTGAATCAAGGAAGTCGAGTGATTGTCAAAAAATGGACGAAAAAGAATTTCGTGTGGTGATTAACCATTACTTTATGAAAGGCAAAACGCCTCAGGAGACTAAGGAGAAGCTTGATAAACATTACGGTGACTCTGCACCTTCGATTAGAACAGTTTATAAGTGGTTTCAAAATTTTCGGAGTGGCCTTATGGGCACAAGTGATGCTGAACATTGTGGATGACCTGAGGAGGTTACGACTCCAGAAATCATTGATAAAACCATGATTTGGCGATGGATGACAGAAGAGTTAAGGTGCGTGGGATTGCTAGTGCTGTGGGCATCTCGAATGAACGGGTACTTAATATTTTGCATAAAAATTTGGATATGAGAAAGCTATCCGCAAGATGGGTTCCGCGATTGCTTACGCTTGACCAAAACGGAATCGTGTGAAGTGTTGCAAGGATGGTTTGCAGCTGTTCAGGAAGAATCTGCTAGACTTTAAGCGTCCTTTCGTCACTGTGGATGAAACATTGATACATTACTATACTCCTGACACCAAACAACAATCTAAACAATGGGTTACCAAGGGAGAATCTGCCCCAAAAAAGGCGAAGACCATTCCTTCGGGTGTAAAGGTTATGGTGACTGTCTTTTGGGATTCGCAAGGGACAATCCTCATCGAGTATCTGGAAAAGGGTAAACCTATTACAGGTGAATATTATTCATCGTTATTAGACCGTTTGAAAACTAGGTTGCAAGAGAAACGCCGGCGATTGGACTGCAAAAACGTCCTTTTCCATCACGACAATGCACCAGCACATACCTCAGCAGTTATGGTCGCAGAATTAATGGAAATAGGATTCCAACTCGTTTCACATCCTCCCTATTCTCCAGACTTGGCTCCCTCGGACTACTATTTGTTCCCCAATTTGAAGAAATGGCTGGTGGGAGAAAGATTTTATTCAAACGAGGAGGTGATTGCAGCAATTAATAACTATTTTGCAGACCTGGACAATTCCCATTATTCGGGAGGGATCAAAAAATTAGAACAGCGTTGGACGAAGTGTATAAATCTAAAAGGAGACACTGTCGAAAAAAAAAGGTTGACCCGTAAGTAGTTTTTATTTTTGGACGGACTCTTCAAACGCCCCTCCCAATACCTACTGTACACATACTTAAGCACCCTCCTGTCTACGCCACAAGCCACTTCACAACACGTGACGGAGGCTACATTGCACCAGTGTTATCGATATTCAGTCCCTTCAGCGAATTGCGTGAGGGGAAAACGTCTGTCTATATGCCTCTGCATGCACCCTAATATCTCTTATCTTACTGTCACGAGATATGCGAAAGCGGTCCGGCAGCGTAGTGCTCACAAAGCCTTCCTCGAATGCAGAGCCTCTAAATTTACGCGACATGGTTGCGCGAGAACTATGTTGCCTGTCTTCCAAAGATAAGTTCACCGAGCGTGTCTGTTACACTTTCGTATGAGCTATCGCTTTAGGACCATAGTTTCGCCTACTTGATGAAGACTCCATACACATGGACCGCACTTCCCCAGAATCCTTGACTCCAGACACAGGAACAATACTCCTAGCTTCTTGTATGGAATTTCCTACACATACGCACCGCACTTCCCCAGAATCCTTCCAATTGCCTTTTCTAATATCTAAGTGATCGTCACATTTGATGATATCGCTTCTAAGTATTACCACAGAAGTCTTTCAATGATGACCCAAGACATTATGACCGTCTGCATAATAGTATGTTGACTCGCCTTCAGAAAGTAAAACAGCAGCGAATCTACGTGGCATAGATTCGACAGGCCCTTCGTAGGTTTCCGGAGGTATATAGCACCAAATGTCTACGTAGAGGTCACGCAATTCCCGTTAATTGCAGACCGATGGTATGTGCACGCGAAGGTGCCGCCCCATAGCGCCCCAGTTGTGTTCGGCTCATGCGAATTTTAGAAGGAATTGAAACTGATTAGCTGTAACCATTTTTATCTGCCCAGTTGTTGGACTCTTGACGGACAATTGTTGCCTTGACTATGAACAACAATTGTATCTTCCCTCCAGTTCAGTCGAGTGCTTGTATGTGTAGCAACAGAGTATGTTATTTCTGTGTTCTCGACAAGAAAACATTGTGTTTCTGTTAAAATGGGCATTTCACCTAATAATAGAGCACGCGTCTGTGACTGTAAGAGACACTGCCTCTGTTGTTGGTGAGGGAAAATCTAGTGTTACAAGTCTTATTAGGGCATACAGTGATTCCGCCTCATTGTCTTTAAACAGAAAACGCAAGGGTGAACGAAAAAGTAAAACTGCTCCAAAAACTGAGAAAACTCTATTTAGAAACAACAGAGTTCCTCCTCGCAAGATAATTAAGGACGTTCTGAGACATTTGCCGGGTACTAGGATTGAAACTGACTATTCGATGCTACCACATAGGTCTCTCGATTATGGACAGAAGGCACGAAGCCAATAAAGAAGCAGATGTTAACACCTTCCGTGAAGAAAAAAATGGTTGGCATGGACCAAAATATCTAAATCTTGGACCGCCAATGAATGGAAACTTTTAATTTCCGTGATGATCACATTTTATTGTTCAGAAACACAGAGCAAGGTTTATCAGGTGAAGCACCCATGAGGTACAGTGCGCTGAGCATTTTGAGCAGACTGTAAAACACCCTCCTTCTTCATTGCAAGTGGCTCTGGGACACTAGTTCCGGCTGATGGCCTGATGAATTCAGCCAAATACACAGAAGTCCTTAGGCGCGGGTTGCGCCATTTCTGTAGATCTTTGCAGCTGGCGTACGAAATTTTAACATGATCTGGTCCCGTGTCACACTTCTAAAGCAGTCAAGACGGTCGTGGAGGAAAACATCAGGAAGGATACTGTGAAAAGGAGTCTGGGTAAAATGGACGGTTCAACAAAAGAACGCATCATAGTAAATGTGATGAAAACGGGATTTCATGATGACAAACTATGAAACCCTTGCTCTAACCTGAACGAATCTATGCCACACCATGTTCAGAAGCTTAGAAAAGATAAAGGAGGAAGCATTAGTTATTAATATTCAGTAAGCCGATAACTGTACTATACATATAGTAACAAATGTACACAGTTTAAGTTTAATCGTCTTGTGCCAATTAATTGCACGCTACTGTATCACGCTCCTAGTACGATTCTGGTCTTGAGACACGGACAGCTATTTTGTTGACGAAGTCATCATTGTCGGGGGAGACATCAAGCGTGAGGGCTGCAGGGGCCCACAATAATGTTTATGTAGTCAACAGCTGTTACGCTGCCTTCTATTACTAGCACAGATACCATAGAATCCCAGGCGAACGTCCACTATGGAACATTTTGGCGCCACTCCCCTTCGTCAGCGGCGGAGTGCCACGTTTCGAGCTGCCATTCACCTGGATAACGGCATATCCGGACGCGATCGCAGACCTGATTAAAAAGAGGCGCTACTAAACTGACCAGGCGGCACGTTCCCTTTGATCTGCGGTCCAGTCTCGATGAACCCGGGCCGAGCGCAATCTTAATAGATGATGTCTTTTGGGGAACACGCACGGTAAGGCAATTGGAAGAGAGATATCTTCTTCTTCGGTTATCAACCCACAGGTTGGTTGGCAGCAGCACGCCATTCCGTTCTTTTGTCAACTTTCTTCTTCATATCTGCATAGGTCTGGCATCCGATGTCATTTATTACTTGTTGAATGTGGCTTAATCTAGGTCGTCCTCGGCGAGTTCTTCCTTCAATGATTCCTTCTAATATTCTCTTAATGAAATTGTTATGCCGTAAAATGTGACCTATGAAGGTTATTCTTCTTTTCTGTATATTTCGCCAAAGAGATCTGTTTTCTTTCACTCTTCTGAGGACATCTTCGTTTGTAGCCTTGTCTCGCCAGCTGATTTTTTCCATTCTCCGGTAGCACCACATTTCGAATGCCTCTAATCTTCTCTTTTCTTCTTTTCCACTAGTCCAAGTTTCACATCCGTAAAGGGCTGTACTCCACACATAGGTTTTCATGACTCTCTTTCTTACGTCTAAACTAAGAGAGATATATGTATCGATAATGAGAGGGATTTACGTGTGTCTGATAAATACCTTCCCTCGAAAATTTCCCTCCTTCATATCTGCTCTGCGTTACCACAAATGACGTGTCACTCATCTCATTTATACGAAGACTACAGTACATGTGAGTGCGCAGTTGCTACCACCGCCCTGAGTGCAATGCTTAAGTTCTGAATAACGTTCACCAGTCTTCTGTAGTTAATATCCCCTGCGTATAAAGCAACACGTAGACTGTGAATCCATTACCTTGAGGCTGTAATAAACTCTTAAGCGAAGAACTGGTATTGTATAAATAATTAAATTTCTAATAAGCTTCTTTATACGAGATACCACTCGCTTTTTTTTTTGCATAAAACGAGAAACTGCACAATTATATTCCACTTTATGACTCACAAATAATTTCCATAACAGTAATTTCTGTCAAACTGTTCCCCCATTACATGTCCAAATAATCAGAGATTGTAATTAAGTTCTTCACCGATAAGACCACGGCAGACAACATGTTTGTCCTCCGAGATGGCCGAACCACTTTCCCCGCCATCCAAGTTAAACTTCGTTTACATTTTCGTTTAGCAATTGTTTATTATACTGCAGGTATATACAGTTATGAAATAATGGAATGATGGCCTGCAATTGAGAGATGCTTTTATATTAAATGCAGTTAAAGTCAATGTTTAGTTTTTCTGATATTAACAGCAGAAGTTTATCATTTTTGCACGCTACTTCCGAACACAGCTGCCAATCACGGAGAAGGACCACAATTTAGACGCTCTTTCTCATGGTATTCGTACCGAACAAACCATCTGTCATCGGCACCACGGACCGCATTAAGAGCTTCTTGTAGTTGAATATGGTGGCTACCACGGAGCCCCGTGATCAACGTGCGCGTTAAAGATGCCCTCCGATACACATGTGCCTGCACCAGCACTGTACGCTGTCGTACATCTCCAACACATCGCCTCCTATCCTCCTTTACGCAGCGGACAAACCTCCGAGCTCTAGGTTCTGCTAAAACCTCGTCGCCTACTCTCAGTTTCAGCCTCAAATGATTCAAAATGGTTCTGAGCTCTATGGGACTTAACATCTGAGGTCATCAGTCCCCTAGACTTAGAACTACTTGAACCTAATTAACTTAAGGATATCACACACATCCATGCCTGAAGCAGGATTCGAAAATGCGACCGTAGCAGCAGCGCCGTTCCGGACTGAAGCGCCTAGAACCGCTCGGTCACAACGGCCGGCCGTTTCAGCGTCCTTCAACCATTTTCCGTAGAGGCTAACGACAGTAGCACACCAACAACCGTCTAACTTCGCTGTTTTCAAATGGCTCTGAGCACTATGGAACTTAACATCTTAGGTCATCAGTCCCCTAGCACTTAGAACTACGTAAACCTAAAGAACCTAAGCACATCACACACATCCATGCCCGAGGCAGGATTCGAACCTGCGACCGTAGCAGTCACGCGGTTCGGGACTGAAGCGCCTAGAACTGCACGGCCACTGCGGCCGGCTCGCTGTTTTCTAGATGTTTCCCGGAGGTTGGACCGTAACGTTCTACCATTTATCAAAGTTGTTTGTGTCAATGGATTTTTTTTCCTTTGCGCCCCGTATCGTTGTTAGAATGATTCCCGACTTTTTTCCCTGACAATGAGTGTGTTTGAAGTCCCATCGCCTCCATCTGACCTTCACTCCACCCTTGTGTGTGTGAGGTGGGGATTATGTTCACTTGATTTCATTCTATAAAAGGATTTTAAGAGCCTACTCCTGACAATTTTGTTCTAAAATTATCTTATGCCATCTGGGCTAACGTCTTAGGATCTTTGAATCGTTGTTCCTGTGTGCTCCACCTACCTGACTGCGTCGCGAACCTGATCGAAATTACTTTGTAGATTCGTTGTTTGTTTCTGAACTGCTGTCTCTGACTTACCCATGTGGGATTCGTGGTGTGGGCCTCTGATTCTGGAGTATCTGTTCCCTCTCAAAATGCACCTAAGATATTTATTTTGGACCACTAGCATTTCGTTGGGACGGGTTTCACTCGTTAAGCCCCAGAGGTACTGCCATGAAGTGTCTTTCACAATAGCATACTCTAGGATAGTCCAGTTTTAGTAGACAAATTCGCCACTCCTCCCGCTTGTATGCTTTCGTAACTGCAGCACGTGAGCTGGAGTTGGTCGGCTGCCTACGATCAACTTCAGTAGACAAAATCTACAGTCTTATAGGCATAGCACCGCCGGATATTAGACGAAGAACAGCTACAGAGATTGAGAATAAGAAACAGGAAAATGATACCAGGCATCCTGTGTTTGGAAGCGAAGCATCTATCCTAGGCTGAAGTTGAGAAAGACTTTTCTTCGTACAAATGAAGCACTTACGTCATCACCTCCTGCTCGCCGAATAGAACTGTGGTGAAACAAAGTGACTAAAAGTAACAACCGAAACTTAAAGGAAGAACTAACCTACCAGATGAGGAAGACTTGAAGAGACTGCGAACTGGTATGACGTGGTGGGGCTACAACCTGTGAATGTGGAGAACTTCAAGATACTGGACATCTCTTGGTCTGTCAGAAGTTGCCTGAAGCGCGCACGCTGGAGAACCTGGTTTCAGTAAATGTTCCAGTAATCAAGGCTGCCGAATGTTGGGCCTCAAAATCAATTTAACATGTACAAAGGCTATGTACATACTGTAGATATTATGTTGTGTTGTGTTATTTTGAATATGTAAATAACTGCACTGTACTGATTGTTCTGGACACGAAAAAAGCAATATAATTGCGGCAAGTGCCCGTAAAGCCCGATTTCCCTACGAGCACGAATTTTGCGCCGTGTAGAACGTAATGCGCCGGATGTATTGCGTCGTCCCCTTGACAATGAAAAAATAGTGGAGATGTTCTTTACGTCAGGCGTGACAGGTCAACTGTCTGGACGAATCTGATGCGTTGTACGATGCGTTCTAGTGAAGCTGTTGCTGCAAGCCAGGTAAATTTCGTGTATACAATGGCTATAAAACGTGCTAAAAAGCCATAGGTGCGTCTCAATGGCCAGGAAGAAAAACTGTGTTGGTTGACGTAGTGTCCAAAGCATAATGCTGACTGTTTTGCTACTTCTAGTCAGTCTGGAGCAATTAATCCTCTTGCCCATCGTCCATTATTCGTCTAGCCAGGGGCAAACCCAGGAATTTCATTTTCTTTTCTCCCACAAGATCATCAGTACTGTAAAGTATAATAGCACTTTGGTTTAAGTAACAAAAGCTTGTTTAAATACTCTCCCCGTATAGCACTTGTGGGCTGAATAGTTAATGCGCTTGAAGTTTCATTTTCTGGGAAAACACAAACGCGTAACGTATTTTAAGTTTCGCTCCTGTTCGCTAGGTGCAAAATTCTTGCTCGCAGGAAAACCAGGCTTAACAGCACAGACGGCATTCATTACCACGGTGAGCAGTGGTTATATGTTCCAAAATGCCGAGCATAGAAAAGGGAATTTCCGGGGCTCATACCTCGGGTTCTATTGGTAACAGAAAAGTAGGGTCACTTAGCATTTGGGCTAAGAACCAATTGTACACCCAGCAGAAGTATAAATTAGTGTAACTATCCTACAGTACAGTGTGAAAGTTTGAAATTACTCACGTCCTTCAGCTTCGGTAAATGGAGCAAATCGATTGGTTCGTTTTGCATTATATGTGGACTATGGTCCGCCTTAAGAGTCTCATGGAGGCCCCATTTATTTCATGAGCGGTCCCTGAGAAAACCCGATAAACATGGTTTCTGGATACCAAAACCGAGCCGATCCCAAGACGGCTATGCACAGCAAATGGCTGAACATTTTTACGATATATTCCTAAGCTCTCGATATCGAATAACCTTGAAAGTTTTCGTGATATCTTTATCCGTTTTGGAGATACAGTTTCGAATTTACCCTACATGCGCACTTAAAATACGCACGTAATGTGTTATGTGAGGCGAAAACATAGTTTTTGAAGTCATGTAGCATCGAGATATGTGCTGTAAAGTGCCTCCGTTTTCACCAGAAAGATTCTGGGAACCCCGTGTTGTAATAGTGAAGCATATGCAAAATTTCTGTGCACATAAAATCCAGTCGGAGATGTAAAATTGATTTCGCGTTATTTCACTTTCACGTAAAGAAGCTATGAATATTTTACTGCGCGATAAAGTTCTTTGCATGCAAGTGAAATGCACTGCTGTAGCAGGGAAAAGAATGATAGCTGCGGAAAATGCTCCTATCGACGCACAAGAAGGCTTATGTGCTCCTGTTTTAAAAGACTCTTGAGTGAAAAGTGGGGTACCAGCTGCCTCATTCTACCTTCCTCAGCATCTTTAAAAATGTTCCCAAAAATTTTGGCATGAGAACATATACGCGCTTTGTTGTGCTGAGAGAAAAGGACACAGTGGCAGTGGGAAAAAGACGGAAAACTATTAAATAATAGAATACAGTAGACAGTGATTGTGGTATAGAAAGAGCGAAGATGACAATGGTAGTATGGGAGAAAGAGAGAGACAGAGCTGCAGTGGAACACTGTTGACAGTCACAGAACAGCGCCAGGAAAAGAGTGAAGGAGACAGTGCCAGCGAGAGGTCAGTAAAGAGAGAGGAAGTGGGTGAGAGCCAGTGATAGTGAAAGACAGAGTCTCTGACAATGACAAGGGAAGAGAGAGATAGTGACAGTGAGATTAGACTGCAGCAATGGGAAGGATTGAAAGGGATAGTAGCAGTAAGTGAGACGGGAGGGAGACGTTAGTAGTAGCACAAAGCGAAGGAGGCTGGGGCTGTCAGATTGAAGACACAAAAAGGTAATGACCGTTAAGCAGCATGCGCGGATGAGAATGAGCAAGTGAGATCGGATGAGCCGGCCGCTGTGGCCGAGCGGTTCTAGACGCTTCAGTCCGGAACCGCACTGCTGCTACGGTCGCAGGTTCGAATGCTGCCTCGGGCATGGATGTGTGTGATGTCCTTAGGTTAGTTAGGTTTAAGTACACTACTGGCCACTAAAATCGCTACACCACGAAGATGACGCGCTGCAGACGCGAAATTTAACCGACAGGAAGAAGTTGCTGTGATATACAAATGATTAGCTTTTCAGAGCATTCACACAAGGTTGGCGCTGACATGAGGAGAGTTTTCAACCTATTTCTCATACACAAACAGCAGTTTACCGGCGTTGCCTGGTGAAACGTTGTTGTGATGCCTCGTGTAAGGAGGAGAAATGCGTACCATCACGTTTCCAACTTTGATAAAGGTCGGATTGTACCCTATCGCGATTGCAGTTTATCGTATCGCGACATTGCTGCTTGCGCTGGTCTATATCCAATGACTGTTAGCAGAATATGGAATCGGTGGGTTCAGGAGGGTAATACGGAACACCGTGCTGGATCCCAACGGCCTCGTATCACTACCAGTCGAGATGACAGGCATCTTATCCGCATGGCTGTAACGGATCGTGCAGCCACGTCGATCCCTGAGTCAACAGATGGGGACTTTTGCAAGACAACAATCATCTGCACGAACAGTTCGACGACGTTTGCCGCAGCATGGACTATCAGCTCGGTGACCATGCTGTGGTTACCCTTGACGCTGCATCACAGACAGGAGCGCCTGCGGTGGTGTACACAACGATGAACCTGGGTGCATGAATGGAAAAACGTCATTTTTTCGGATGAATACAGGTTCTGTTTACAGCATCATGATGTTCGTATCCGTATTTGGCGACATCGCGGTGAACGCACATTGGAAGCGTGTATTCGTCATCGCCATACTGGCATATCACCCGGCGTGGTGGTATGGGGTGCCATTGGTTACACGTCTCGGTCACCTCTTGTTCGCATTGACGGCACTTTGAACAGTGGACGTTACATTTAAGATGTGTTACGACCCGTGGCTCTAACCTTCATTCGATCCCTGCGAAATCCTACATTTCAGCAGGATAATGCACGCCCGCATGTTGCAGGCACTGTACGGGCCTTTCTGGATACAGAAAATGTTCGACTGCTGCCCTGGCCAGCACATTCTCCTGATCTCTCACCAACTGAAAACATCTGGTCAATGGTTGCCGAGCAACTGGCTCGTCGCAATACGCCAGTCACTACCCTTGATGAACTGTGGTATCGTGTTGAAGCTGCATAGGCAGCTGTATCTGTAAATGCCATCCACGCTCTGTTTGACTCAATGCCCAGGCGTATCAAGGTCGTCATTACGGCCAGAGGTGGTTGTTCTGCGTACCCGTTTATCATCTGCATTTCTTCTTGGTGTAGCAATTTTAATGGCCAGTAGTGTAGTTCTAAGTCTAGGGGACTGTTGACCTCAGATGTTAAGTCCCATAGTGCTCAGAGCCATTTGAACCATTTTGAGATCGGATGGGTATGAGTGACTTACAGCGATAAACTGGTGGGTGTGAGCGATTTTCAATTAGGGGAGCTTGTGAGCGTTAGATGTGAGTTGCATGTTAAAAAGAGCGCAATTATATTCGAATGACAAAATTTTTGGGAAAATTTGTACAGGTCAGGCAGTTGGTAGCCCTCTTTTCACACAAAGTCTTTTAAAACAGTAACCTGTTAGCCTTTTTCACCTCCAATAAAAGAATTTTTCCGCTGGTCAGTGTATGTACTGTGACATGCTCACATGTTCATCAGTAAATTAATAATCGGAGTCGGTATTCTTCTTCCGCTTCGTTATAGGCATTATTTTATACTTACATACATTTAAAGAGAGCCGCCTTTCATTAGAAGAAGTGGATTTTTCTACCAAATCTTTCTGAAATTCCTTACGACCGTCCCGGCTAAGATGTGTGGATACGCGAGTCTCAGCGTGTCAGATTTTCGTAGTACTGTGTACGCATCGCGGGCCGGCCGCGTTTGGGAACATGTTGTTCGTTTTCTGGTCTTCAGTCCCGAGACTGGTTTCATGCAGCTGTCCATGCTACTCTATCCTGTGAAAGCTTCTTCATCTCCCAGTACTTACTGCAACCTACATCCTTCTGAATCTGCTTAGTGTATTCATCTCTTGGTCTCCCTCTACGATTTTTACCCTCCACGCTGCCCTCCAATGCTAAATTTTTGATCCCCTGATGCTTCAGAACATGTCCTACCAACCGTTCCCTTCTTCCCCAATTCTATTCAATACCTCCTCATTAGTTATGTGATCTACCCATCTAATCTTCAGCATTCTTCTGTAGCACCACATTTCGAAAGCTTCTATTCTCTTCTTGTCCAAACTATTTATCGTCCACGTTTCACTTCCATACATGGCCACACTCCATACAAATACTTTCAGAAACGACTTCCTGACACTTAAATCTATTCTCGATATTAACAAATTTCTCTTCTTCAGAAACGCTTTCCTTGCCATTGCTAGTCTACATTTTATATCCTCTCTACTTCGACCATCATCAGTTATTTTGCTCCCGAAATAGCGAAACTCCTTTACTACTTTAAGTGTCTCATTTCCTAATCTAATTCCCTCAGCATCACCCGACTTAATTCGACTACATTCCATTATACTCGTTTTTCTTTTGTTGATGTTCATATTATATCCTCCTTTCAAGATACTGTCCATTCCGTTCAACTTCTCTTCCAAGTCGTTTGCTGTCTCTGACAGAATTACAGTGTCATCGGCGAACCTCAAAGTTTTCATTTCTTCTCCATGGATTTAAATACCTAATCCGAATTTTTCTTTTGTTTCCTTTACTGCTTGCTCAATATACAGATTGAATAACATCGGGGAGAGGCTACAACCCTGTCTCACTCCCTTCCCAACCGCTGCTTCCCTCTCGTGCCCCTCGACTCTTATAATTTGGGAACATGTGGTGCAGAAAGTGGAAACCGGCGACTGGCAGAGGCGGCTGCCACGTAGTCGCAGCCATGCAACGGTGCGCCAGCCGCCGCCGCCACCGCTGCCGTGGAGTCCCGTTGAGCGATTACGCGGCAGAGCTAGGCTAGGTAGCTAGCCAGCCAGCCAGCTAGGATAGCGCGTGACACACTGACTGAGTGGCTGCCCCGGGGCTCAATGGACTACACTTTCTCACCTTGAGGTTATGTTTCCCTGCCGCGACTTTTTGCCGCGCCGCCGCCGCTACTACTAGTACTGCCGCTGCTTCTATAATGTTGAGTCACGCTTGTTCTATTCCGAGCAGACCGCTACGCCGCGCTATCCGAGGCGCGGCCGCTGCCCCGCCGGGGCCACGCGCAGACCAGTTGCCGCGCGCCTCCCTAGCCGCTCGTCTAGACTCGCCAGCATCCGCCGTCCCGCGGCGGGGACCATCCTCGACACTTACCGTCCCGAAGTGCGCTTCACACCTCTGGTATTTTGACGTGGAAACGTCTGTTCGCCCGTCGGTCCAACTTCCTTGTGTGTCTAGAAATCGCCACTTTCGATCTCTAATAACTTGTGACTAATAACGCGTCAACAGTGATAGGACACACAACGGGTTCATCACGTCTGTGCGTGTTTGTCGCGCGGTTTTTGTTTTGCTTCTGACGTCATCATACCTGTCTACGCTCTAGCTTTGTGTAAAGTTAGAAATTGGTGCAGCGTGGAAACTTTAGCTAGGACACTGATTTGGCTGTCATTGAAGGGAGCTGCGGACCGGACCCAAAGTGGACAAAAAGGAATTCGCCGGAATATAAGTGAAAATCGGTGTTAAATGGAAAAGCACAAAATGATGAAAGAAATTGTCTCATATGACGCGCAGATATGTTCGGAACGGTAGGAAACGCGAGTCAGAGGAACGCGCGCGTCGAAAGGAATCCGAACAGTGTAAAAACTCCAGTGCCAAGCAAATTTGAGAGCAGGAAATGAGAAAAACGGTGCAAAGCGTTTACATAGCTGGCCAGCGACAGTCAAAACGTCTAGGGATCATTTACACGCGTCGCTGGAAGGCAATACTGTGCGAAACAACTGTCTTAAAGAGACTGATCAAAGAGATGATTAAATTACATATAAACACGATAAAATTTTTATGACTTTATCCCGAAGTTCTGACGAAAAACTAAGGCGCTCACCTACACTTTGGACACTGTTGGACCACAGCAATACCAAAATTCGGTAGCGACTGTGATTAAATGCCAAGACAGCTCTCGACTTCATCTGACGAGCAACATTTGCTCCGGAACGAACAAAATCGGAAGAACTTCCAACCCTTTCTGATGGCCCACTCTCTGGCATAGGCTGTATTTGTTCTGAATACTCATCGACCAGCAAGTAGCTCCAACACAGGAACTTCTACAAGCGGTGCCGATTATTTATCGATTTTTCTGTCTAAAAGTTTTGTGATATGTTAGTGACGCTTTGAAAATATCCTAGTCCTTTGGCAAAGGCCTGTATGTCAGCGATATGGCGATATATCGGCATTAGCCTTGTTGGATCGATGTAACATTCAAGGTGCATACTATTTTCAAGACTGAGAATGTCAGTGTCTGGCGAATTTTAACGTAAGTGATGCGAAATGTTTGCCGCAGAGGTACGGAATCAGAACATCCCAACTTCCGCTGACGTATTAGTTTCACTACTCACGTGGATTCTGTATTCGCCAAAAATATATGTAGCGCCGACACTTGATTTAAATATGAGGAATTCCGGAGTCGATGCTGTGTATTTATTGGAAATTCCTACAGTGGTTACAATTAGTGTATAATATGATAGAATTTGTTATTCCTTCTTTCTAGAGTTTTCTTTTTACTGTCGACATCGAGAACAATGAGTGAGCTCAAAGCTGATGTTGCAAGGATATAGAGGAAGGCATCGGTCTTGTCATCGTTGAAGGAAACCTCGTAGCTTCTGGCTGCATTGTTTCAGTAAAAATAGGAGAAAAGTGAATCAGGTTGGATAGACTGCGCGAAAATACAGTGTCTGAACTGTTGCACTATTTCTGTGCATGTTTGAACCGTGCTAGCGAAATTAAGTCGTGCACTGGGCTTTTCATTGTTACAGTATTCGATAATTATATTAGTAGTCAGAGTAACTGCTAGTTACGTTATTTTAAAAAGAACAAAAGAAAGAAAATGAACGGTTACATATGGCTGCGGCAAAGTGGCCAATGGCAGCGTTTATTACACTGATAGGGCTTCAGTTGTCTACAACCATATCGATAGGTGTTCATATGCACTGTGTCTGAGGACGAAGAGAAGGCGATAGTATTGGTCGTTCTACAAGAAATAAAATCACATGTGTTCTGCTTCACATGTGTTCTGCTTCATCCGTGCTCGAGATAGAGGTACTTGCAAGTATCGGACACTGAAATTGTCCATGATATTACAGCAGAAGAAAATGTACTTTTGTCTTTTATTGCCAAATTTACTATCACTTGCAAATTATCTCATTTCTGTCAGTTTCTCAGGGGTGTATCGCGGAAACGTAGTGACCATACTTTCATTCTGTCGAAGGATGCCGAAATCGTCAGACTCGTATATTGAAAAATTGTAAGGGGGAGAACTAGCTTATTTGCTAAAAA
This sequence comes from Schistocerca serialis cubense, assembly GCF_023864345.2. Lineage (NCBI taxonomy): Eukaryota > Metazoa > Arthropoda > Insecta > Orthoptera > Acrididae > Schistocerca > Schistocerca serialis. The sequence continues at coordinate 391,215,782 of NC_064641.1, read as the reverse complement.
TCTTTTCAGAATATAGGGTTCAGTTACAACAGAGAGCTCCAAAGATAATGTTCTTTCAAGTATGGTGAAGAAAGGATGAAATACAATTCGCACAGAGTGTGGGCGACGTTAGTTCAAAAATGGTTCAATTGGCTCTGAGCACTATGGGACTTAACATCTGTGGTCATCAGTCCCCTAGAACTTAGAAGTAATTAAACCTAACTAACCTAAGGCCATCACACACATCCATGCCCGAGGCAGGATTCGAACCTGCGACCGTAGCGGTCACGCGGTTCCAGACTGAAGCGCCTAGAACCGCACGGCCACACCGGCCGGCGAGCGACGTTAGTTTTTCTTTGTTCCCGTCAGTGATTGGCAAGGCGAAATGATTAATATATGGTTCCGGTACAATGCACGAATGCTGTCTCACTCACTCAGAGCGACTGAGAAACCGCAGACGAAGATATAGAAACCTTCTGGAAGCTGTGAAAGGGTACGGTCAGGAATCTCAGGCGTTCTGTCTGCCGTGACCAGAGAGCGCATTCTGCGCAGGCTCCGCTGCACGTGGCCTAGGCCAACAAAATTTATATTGCGCTCGAATCGTGCACCGAGTGAAAACGAGAAGAGGAAACGGAGACAAAGGAGACGGCGGTCGACAGATGGCGAGGAGAGTTCCAGCGGTGACCGGCCGCGAACAATGCTGCGGGCAAACCGTTCAGCGAGGACCGCCGGCGCGATACGCACAACCGGGCCCTTTGTGCGACGGACCGCGAAAAATAATAAAAAGGCCGAGACGCCGGGCCGGGGCAGCGAGGGCGAGAGGAAGAGGGACGGGAAGGGAAGAGGTGGAAAAGAATCGGCACGCAAGCTGCGGCGGCGGTGGCGGCACGGCAGCTGGAGCCAGGCGTGCAAACTAGGGAGGGCGCGCCAGGCGCAGACGTCTGGAGCTTCTGGCTGGTCGTTTTTTCGCAGGCCTGCCAGGGCGGGCCGTGGCGAAGGCAACGAACGCGCCGAAGGTCGGCGGGCGCGCGGGCGCGCACTAACCTCGGCCAACGTCAGGTGGGTTGACGCGCTACGCCGTG